>NC_091805.1:2592500-2767500 GCF_041296235.1 Equus asinus | reverse complement strand
GGCCCTAGGAGCTTGTGTAGGGTCAGCCTCGCCTCACGTAAGCATGTACGACCTGACTCAGGTTTAGACCTCGGGGGATGAAGGCAGTGGTCCCCCTGTCTGTGGCAGTATTCCGTTCAGAGCAAAGAAGCCTCCCCAACAGGCCAGCGCAGCTCACTGCCCGGCTCTGTGCTGAGCGACACTGATACGAGCAATGCTGCTTCCACCCCTCGCCAGTCATCTGGTACGGAGCTCCTCCACAGGAGAGGGCTGGAGTGGTCACTGGCTGGGGCTGACCGGGGGCGGGATTCAAGGATCCCAGTGGGTTCTGGGCAAATACTATTTTAATACTGGGATAATATTCCCCCAACTGTGACCCGATTTCTACAAAGACCAGGAGAAGATTTTCAGTCTCCTAAAATAGAGTAGTCCGGTTAGGGATTGCTGACAGGGTCTAAACAAAGGTTTGGACAAAAGACATGGGAAAGCCCCTAAAGAGGTGACTGGAGAGAACAAGGCCGCTGAGCAGCCCGGAAACGAGCAAAGCAGAGAAGGCAGGGATGACAGCAGGCTCCCTCGGAGGAGCCGTTCAGAAGACATTTGTTATGAGCATACGGAAAGTACACAGGAAGACAGAGGAAGGAAGTCATCAGTAATGGTTCTGTGAAATCTTTGTAGTTTCAACTATTATACTTTATAAAGAAGTAAAATTGTAAGAGATCATTCTGGGAAAACACATGATTTTATGAAATAATTTTATGCAACCGCATAACATTTATATAGTTTTGCTTTGCACTTACATGATTATATGTGAGTAATACATTTATAAATTATAAAATAATAATAAATAAATAAAACACATACTTTTGAAACATTTTTACTTACAATGATACCAAGAGAATGGACTTTTCGTGTACTTGGAAAGAAAATAAAAAGAATGACAGTGCACAGCTAACCTTCAAGGAAAAAGGGGGAAAAATGAAATATTACAACTTGTAAAATATAAAAGCAATTTAATTATGAATCTAAATAAAAGTCATTTCAAGGAAAATTTTAAAGCTTAATGTAGCTTCTATCTAGAAGGAAAGTATATATACAACACTAATATGCATAATATTTTATTCAAATTTAATCAAAATACTTTTTGAAAAAACAGTGATTATAAAGCTATACTTAACCATCTGCAACAAGTTCACTGAGACTCAATTATTGATAAACAAAAGTACTGACTACTTCAGCAGCGTACCTTCGGCCTCCCTTGGAATCTCTGACAATTTAAATTAAAAGGCATGAAGAACAGGGTCAAAATCTAAAACTGGTAAAACAATCTATTTTAGTGTTTTTAAAAGGTACACTTCAATAAAACATATTAAACATTTTATAAAGTAATCATTTGCTACTTGAGGTTTTAAATAAAATTACTTGGATCTGTTTTCAGAAGTCGATATTCTGCACATTTGACATGGATCTATATACATCCAGTCCAGGTGCTCAAGCAAACACCCTAGATCACTATCTTATTCGTGTACGTCCAGCCGCCTCCCGCACACAGGACCCACCCTCCTCTCTCACTCCCCTCTGCTGACTGCAGCAGAGGAGTGCTCTGGCCTCCCCCATCTCTCCCTCGGACCACTGCAGTAACCTCCTGGTTGCTAACACGCTTGCCTCCCTACAGTCCACTCCACTCGGCCACCTTGTCAGACCCCATCGATTTCCCTCCCCAGCTCCCCTGACACTCGGAATAAAACCCCAACTCCTCCGTGACCTGGGTCTAGCCTTCCTCCTCCAGGCTACTTCCTACCGTCGCCCTCCCTCACTGCACACCAGCCACGTCACACCTGTCCCTTTATGTCTCAAACCCGTCAAACGTGTTCCTGCCTTAAGGAAAAACTTGCCCGTTCTGGTCAGTCATTCGGTTCTGGGCTCAGACGCCCTAGGATGGCCTTCCCTCACCCAGTCTAAAGTAGTAACCAAACCCCACCAGCACTCCTTCCACATACACTGTCTTCTTCCCAGCCCGCCTCACTGCCAGCCGTCTGCTTGGTAACTGGTTTATCTTGTTCATGGTCCTTCTCCTGCCACGAGCATGAATGGCCCCAACTAAGAGGGCAGGGATGCTGGCGGCATTCACTTACACGCCAAAACCCAGAAAAGGGCCTGGTGTCCTGGAGACCACGTAATAAATCCCACTTACACATTAAATACAGATCATCTTGCTGCTATAGACATATTAGCATTCACACTGTCAATTACCTCAATTATAGACTTATACTGAGAACTAATTCAATCTTGACTGAAAGGAAAACACTAAAGTATAACGGGAAATGTTTTTGAAGCTCAGAAGTATTTAATAAGAACTCAAAACAGTACCAACAAAAATAAAGCAACAAAAGTCATTAAGTCTTTTTTATTTTTTAAACACAGTGGCTTGTATTAAAACATAGCAAACAGAGTAAAATTAGGAAATTAAGAGAAAGAAAATGTTGTTTCTAGCCTATAATCCTGAAAGTGATCCTGTAACACTGCCGCAGTTACTCAAACTCTGAAATTCCATCCCCTTATCTTTGAAATATACCTTTATTTAGCATGCTACTTCCCAGAAAAACAACATAATCTCACATAAGCTTGCAAATATTTCCAGTTAGGCCATTAAAGACAAGAGAGCATTACTAACCACGTCCCTCCTGTTCTAACCGTCCCGTAGAGCACGAGCCGCGATGACTCGATACGCTGGGAGTTCATTCACAGGAGGAGACGACAGAAATCCTCAACAAAAAGGTAAGGAAAGGAAAAGAGCACCAGGAAGCGACCCTTTCTGCACGTGGTACTGACACACACCTTTGAAACACTTCACCTTGATGCTGTGTTCCAGCTTGTTTTCTGAATGCAACGCAAATAAGTGGCAGTCCCAGAGTTGAAACCCTAATTTCTGAAATGCTGTCCCCTTCTAAGTTCACTAAGACTTACTGTTTTCATAAACTAAATTTTCTTGATATTTTTTAAATGTCGTTCTATAGACCAAGGTACACAGGAACAAAATTTTAAATACCACAGAAATACAACCAGGAGAAATTTGTAAACCCACACAGAGAAACCCTAAACTGTAGGAAATATTCTCAATCCATGTTCAAACTGACCGGAGTCATCTTCCTAAAGCAGAGATCGGTCCCCGCCCCTTCTCAAAAACCTTTTTTGCCTCCTCTTGCAACAAATCAAAGTCCAACTTTTCCAACCTCACATTCAAGGTCTTCTTATACAATTTGATCCTTTCTGACTCTTTTCTCCCACTCAGCGCTCTCCTAAGCTCCACAAACACAGGAAAGCCACACAGACTGCACTGTTCAGCAGCTGTGCCCCGAGCTCCCCGCCATCTCCCTCCTCTGTACCTTCTCGCTCCCCCTCCTGTCTCGCATTCTCTCTGCTAGAGAACCTCCTGTTCCAAATCTTGCCCAGCGTTCAAAATCTGGCTCCAATCCCACTTGCTCTAAGAATCTAAAACCTGAGCCCAAAGTAACAGCTCCTTTTCCCGCAAGACCATCGCACTTAACTGAACCTGAGAGAACTTAACAGCGCCTGCTTGACCGCACTATGATTTTTTTTTAGGAAGATTAGCCCTGAGCTAACTACTGCCAGTCCTCCTTTTGCTGAGGAAGAGTGGCCCTGAGCTAACATCCATGCCCATCTTCCTCTACTTTATACGTGGGACGCCTACCATAGCATGGCTTTTTGCCAAGCAGTGCCGTGTGCGCACCCGGGATCCGAACCGGCGAACCCTGGGCCGCCGAGAAGCAGAACGTGCGAACTTAACCGCTGCGCCACCAGGCCAGCCCCTACCACATTATGATTTAAGCACGTCTGTCACCACTGTTTCCTTCTTTGTATTCATTCCCTCACTGACACAGAGAGGAAATCAAGCAGTTGTTGAGTTAAACTGAGAAGATCCTGATTGCTCAGCCTAGTGCCCAACACAGCACTAAGTATGTCAGACACTCAGTAAATGTTCACCTGATAAATGGATGTCCCGTTTCCCAATCCAATAAATCCTGTTCAGAGCAAGAGAATAATTATCTGTATTTTGAAAAGATCAGCTGCAGCAAGAATTAAGTATCTAAGGTAATGAGAAACTTACCAGAGTAAATCTGAATGCTTTGGGGGAGGGCTGAAGCGTCAGTTTTACACATGCGGGAAGCAGGCTCAACAATGTAAGACAAAAGCTAAAAAATCAACAAAAATAAAACGTTCGTTTTCTTTGTAGAGGTGTATAGCTGAAACAAAAATCTAATTTTTAATAAAAGGATTACACTACTTATCAATTTAAGTTGAATTCAAATTAGTTTATTTTTACTTACTACATTTAAGACCAAATAACATTTAAATAAAATCCATACATTGAAATATGTACATTTTAATATATGATTATATAATACAGAATAAAACATTATAGTACTAAATGTTGCTTATATTATTTTAGTATTATTTATAAAAAAGATACAAAGATAGCTAATAGTCAATTATCCTACACTCAAAATAAGAAAACATGACTAGGTATAAAGAGAGAATGCTGCATTTGGAACACAAACATTCATAAAATTTACTCACAAGAGAATCTCTCTGGCCCCAATTTCATAAAAGCTGATTATCTGATTTTCAAGCCCGTGGTAACTGAGAAAGAACAAGTCAGAAGGGGAGCAGGAAGCAGCCAGGGCTTCTCCTAGTGATGGCCGATGGGCGAGGAGGAAAAAGAAGGCGGCAGGCAGAGCCGTGTGCGGCCGGGAGGTGCCAGGGCAAACAGCCTCTAAAGGCCCAAAACAGCCTGGCGCAATGCGACGGCTCATCCTCCACTTGTGGTGGCGGTGTGGGGTGTCGGCCGGGCTAGGCCGAACTGGGTTCCCTGAATCCTCTCTTTAGTATGCCACCTGCCACCGTGGGCTACAAGGGTGTTCTCACAAGAACTGCAGGACAGGGAGAAGCAGCACCCATCTTGTGGTGCGCGCACGCACACGCACACACACACCCTTCTCCCAGTTGTTTAGACACTCATCTTGCTGCCGCTGTGAAGAGGTTTTGCAGATGTAATTACGGTCCCTAGTCAGCTGACTTTAAGTCAATCTAAAGGGAGCCTGTCGGGCGGGCGACCCCACCAGCCGGAAGCCCTTGCAAGAGGGCTAAGAGCCTCTGAACCGCAGCCGGTCTGGGTCGCTCTTCCTTCCCAGGATGTTCCTTCCTGAGCACCCACCTTGTGGGCGTCCAGTGTGCTCAGCCAGCCCTGCAGCTGTATGAGCCAATCCCTCGGAATGAACTCACATGCACATGGTGATCATGTGTGCACACCACTGCCGTGGCAGAGCTGACATGCATTGCTGAAAATCACGACTTTAAGACAACGTGAAGTCACATTCAGCATGCTCTCTGTTGGAGGAGGAGGGAGGCGGGTAACAACCTCCACATGAAAGAGTTTTGTTGTGTAGACAGGTTTACGTAACGTGGAACATCCACTAACGCAGAACACTCGTTCCCTGACAGTGCCAGATAAACGCGGTCTTACCAAATGCTCACAGAGCAGCTTCCACTCTGCGTCCCAACCTCGTCTCTCACCTGACTATGATCTGGACGTGATGTGGCAGAATGTCCTTGATCTTCAGGAAGACACTGACGCTGCACCAAATATTGGCGACTTTATCCTTAAAAGAGATTTGTTAGTTTTACATTCTGGTATAACTGAAAGAAATATTAAACTCCATGAAGTACAGTCCATAATCTCTAAATAAACAAACTTCTGAGCCATGGGAAGCTTTTGTTCACAATTTTAGAACTAGGTTGATTAAACTCTCCAAGGAATAAACACTCAACACACATTCACACAGTCAAGCATTTTTCATTTTTACAAATGGGAGTTGATTTAAATCACTAGTCAACCATAATCTAGACGTTCCCAAGAAATACTTAACATTTTTCAAAGAGCAGCACGTTATCCCTAAATACTGAAGTTATTCATCTTTGGAAATTTTTCTAAGAAATCTTTGTTACTTGGCCCATTTTATCACATGCATGAAATTATTTAGAATAATCTACTAGCTCTAGCAATGACAAGAGTTAATCGCTAATTGAGAAGTTCAAAGACACTAGCAATTGTGCTAGGATCGCTTTCAATATTGAATCTGGGACCACAACTCTGCTGTGAAACCCCCTCCACACAGCTGCTCACTCACAGCCGCACAGGCGCAACATCGTGACAACGGCACCATCCACTTCCCTCTGTCAGACCAAGGAGAACGCTCCTCAGGCCCTGAGGGCACCAAGCAAAGGAAGTGCCAGCAGCCCCATCAAACATGCACAGTACCGTCTTTATAATTATCACGGTAAACACCATTTCTGAAATGGGAGCACTGGACAGCTTACACGGGGAACTGAACTTTTCCCTCTACAGGTGTCACGGTGAGAGGACATACAAAGGAGTGAGGAGCACAGGCCTGCCATGCACCAGCTGTGTGAACCTCTGACCTCAGTTTTCTGATCTGTAAAGTGGGTATAACGGCAGCCTCAGGACCACTCTAAGGATCAAATAAGATCACATGTGGCGAGTCTGGCACCTGGTACGCAAGTGGCGGGAATAATAGTGATTATTTGTGATGATCAGTGTCACCACCATCACCATGCCTACAGACACACACGTCACACACACATTTCTGTTCCTTCACAACACCAAACTCTTAGTCTCTTTCAAAATGCTGGTTCCATCCTCCTGTAGAGCCACTCAAAGATATTCCATAGCAATTTGTATGTTCAAAAATTAGGAAGATATATATGCTTCTCTAATTCTTTTTAAAAGAAATGTTTATTCAAAAGCAAATTATCTATAAATATGTTGTCTCTCTTTAACTTTATTAAAAGGCCTTTTTGTTTCAGAAAAATGATTTGTTTAATTTAATTACTAAATCTAAATCAAATTATCCATGTAATAAAAGTTTAACAAGAGTGATTAAGCTAGCATTAAATGAAATGAAATGAATGATTCTCATTAAAAATTACTATGGATGAAGGTTATATATCTCATAAGGAATTATGAGATCTTTCTTACGCAAACATGATTATTAGTTTAATAAATAATTTCCTAAGACTAAAAAGAGAATATAAACCAAAAAATTACAGAGCTGTGAACTTTGTAGCTGCAACTTCTCATGCCGTCTTTCATTACAGACCCTATTTCCTTAGAAAAAGGTATGATGCGACTGAATTATGGGTCTCATGATGGCACAAGCACTCCCCATTCCTATGGTGCCTGGGAAGGGCCAGCTGAGCAGAGCCTGTGTACAGGCTTAAACACCGGCAGGGGGGCTGGGAGAGGAGAGCGGCTGAAGTTACTACTCCTGTGTGTCTTCTGTGTGCTGTCACAGAAAGGAGCGAGAGGAAGGGTTCTAAACATGCCTCGAACAATCCACGATCGACTGGAAAGAGTCTTCTCAGAACCTGCAGGGCCTGGGCCCTCTCTGTGAAGAACGGCAGCCAGCAGAGGGTGAAGGAAGCCACCACGGTGCCAGCCAGCTTAACGAACAGTACGAACCTGGAACAGGAACAGAGGTGACCAGTCAGGCCGGAGGCTCTCGCTGAGTGTAAGGACGCCAGCGTCGAGTGATGATGACACGTGGTGCCACCAGCACAGGGCTAAGACGGGAGTCTCCTCAAGTCGGAGTCAGGACACGCACAGCTGTTCAGATGTGCACTGCTCCAACAGAAGGTGATCCCCATCTGCATCAATGCTTACCTTGGACACCACTCCTCTGCAGCCAGGGAGAAAAGTGTCAAACCGGGATGTACTTCTAACAAGGGTATAATGCAGTAAGCCCTGGAGGGACGAAATCTACAGCCGCCCTCTAAAGCCGATCCAACTACCTCCGGGAACGTGCACTGATCAAATCATCTCTTCAGGCAGGAGGATTTCAGATAAAAGATAGAGAACAGGACGTCTCCCCTTCCACTCACCCCACAGCTACCACGTCAGTAAGAAATCCCCAACAGGCGAAGAGAAGGGCCACCTCCCTCAGGCGAGTGTGCAGACAAACTCGGGCAATGTTCCGAATGCCGGTAACTAAAAGCCACTCACCCCTTTCCTTTGAGGCCTTTTTTAAAGCACTTGCCAAGTAAAAAGCCAAAAAATGGCAAGGAGTGGTAAAGTTCCATCTGTTTATAATTTACAGCCAAGCAGAAGGCCAGGGACCCCAGCAGGTCCCAGTCACAGGACACTCCAAGAACACCCCACAGAGCCAAGCCAAGGCTCACGGAGTTATACATGATCCCACGTCAAGGAAATTATCTCAGTCACCAAACGATCTTGCGTTTTATGAGTCTATTTCTTACGTGTTGGTTTTTTTTTTTTCAGTGAGGAAGACTGTCACTGAGTAAACATGTGTGCCAGTCTTCCTCTGTTTTGTGTGGGGGAGACTGCCACAGCACGGCTTGATGAGCCATGTGTAGGTCTGCGCCCAGGATCCGAACCTGCAAACCCCAGGGCGCCAAAGTGGAGCGCGGAAACCCAACCACTATGCCACTGGGCCGGCCCCCCCTTATGTGGTTTTAAAACAATATATGTAATGAGAGCTATTTCTAAATAGAAAATGAAAGTACTGGATTGATGAGCAGATTTCAAATTATATATAATGGCCTCAAAAATATTAAATCTGCTAAACCAATTTGTCTAGGTTTAAAAGAACTCAATAGTTAACATGTAGCTTTCTTTCTGCTGGACTATTTTGCAACATTATAACTTAGCAAAATCTAGAGAATTAAACAATGCTCCAAAAGTAAAAAAAAAAATCCACAAAACTTACTGATAGCACTATACTTCCTCTATAATATGCATCAATAATATAAATTAATATGTGTTCGATTAGAAACTAACAACATTACTATATTCAAACAACATCGCAATTAGATTTTCAGTTCAAAATGGTGAGCTGAGCACTGTCTGCCTCCTCTCCTTCCCGAGGCCCTTTAAGATGACAGGGAATTTTTAAAAGGATAAATTCACAGCCATGAAGAGAACAGGAAGATGGCTACAAGAGGTAAAGATTTCAGCACAGATCTAGAACACAGAGTGAAGACAGAGAAGTGGTGAGACTCAGAACAGGATGGAAGAGGCCACCCCTTAGAGAGCACGGAGGAAGCTCAGGCAGCAAGGAGCCACCCCTCTGCCCGCCCCAGGGGCCAGGAAGCAGCAGCAGGTGGCGTGGCCAAGGCCTAGGCTGGAAAGGAGACAAGAGGACTGACCGGGTCCCTAGATGGAGAATCCAGTCCCGCCTCCCCGCGGGGCAGACTGTCTGGCAGCCAAAACATTTACCCCCAGGCCACAAAAGAAGGAACACTTCTCCAGAGAAATGGAACAAACTACTGGGGCAGCTAGTGTAGACGTTAACACTACAGTGCAAACCCCTCCGTGTTCGGACATTTACGGATCCCAACCCACACTGGCCAGCTTCCGCCCACGTATCCTACAGCGGACCAAATACACAGAGAGCCCACAGACAGCTTGTGCTTCTGCTTTAGTCTTAGAATAGATACACCAGGACCAAAGAGACATCGAAGGAAAAGCTATGACAGAAAAAAGACCAAAACAAAAAGAGGAAAGACTGACCCTAGAGGAATGGAAATAGTTCAGGGAAGGGTAGGGGAAAAAAAGAATAACTGAACTTTAAGATATGCTTAACAAAACAAATGAAATTTAATACAAGTGTTACCAATAAAGATAATATTAAAACCATAAAACAAAAAGACAGAGATGCTCCAGACGGACACGAAAGATCAACATGTGTCTAAAAGAGCAAGAATGAGGTGAGAAAATTATCAAAGAAATAATATGAGAGAATTTCACAGAACTGAAGGTGAGTTTTCGAAATGAATGACCCACAGAGTGCAAAACAGCTGTCAAAACACCTATGCCTACACAAATCGCCGTAAAATCTCACAGCCAGAAAAGTGAAAACCAGCAACAGATAACGACAGCAATAAGTACTTAGTGCCTAGTGCTCCCAGGTACTGTTTTAAATGCTTTACAAAGATTAAGTCATTTAATTCTAAAAGAACTTACAAAGTAAGCGTTATTATTTTCTCTATTTCTATGAGGAAAGTGAAGTACAAAGTGGTTAAAAAAATGTGTCCCCAAGGCAGGGATGGTTCAACATCCACAAGTCAATCAATGTGATGCACCACATTAACAAAATGAGGAATAAAAAACCACATGATCATCTCAATAGTTGCAGAGAAAGTATCTGACAAGATCCAACATCCATTTATGATAAAAACTCTTAACAAAATGGGGATAGAAGGAACTTACCTCAACCTAATAAAGGCCATATATGACAAACCCACAGCCAACATCCTACTCAACAGGGAAAAACTGAAAGCCATCCCTCTGAGAACAGCAACAAGACAAGGGTGCCCACTCTCACTACTCTGATTCAACATAGTACAGGAGGTTTTGGCCAGAGCAACTAGGCCAGAAAAAGAAATAAAAGGAATCTAAATAGGCACTGAAGAAGTGACACTCTCACTCTTTGCAGACATGATTTTATATAAAGAAAATCCTAAAGAATCCATTGGAAAACTAGTTGAAATAATCCACAACTCCAGGAAAGCTGCAGGGTACAAAATCAACTTACAAAAATCCGTTGCATTTCTATACTCTAGTAACGAACTAACAGAAAGAGAACCCAAGAATACAATCCTGGGGCCGGCCCCGTGGGTGAGTGGTTAAGTCCACATGCTGTGCTTCGGCGGCCTGGGGTTTCGCCAGTTCGAATCCTGGGCACGGACATGGCACCACTCATCAGGCCATGCTGAGGCGGCGTCCCACATGCCACAATGGGAGGGACCCACAACTAAAAATACACAACTATGTACCAGGGGGCTGTGGGAGAAAAAGAAAAAATAAAATCTTTAAAACAAAAAAAAGAATAAAATCTCATTTACAATCACAACAAAAAGAATAAAGTATCTAGGAATAAATTTAACCAAAGAGGTGAAAGACCTATACAATGAAAACTATAAGACATTACTGAAAGAAATCAATGATGACATGAAGAAATGGAAAGATGTTCCATGCACTTGGATTGGAAGAATAAACATAGTTAAAATGTCCATACTACCCAAAGCAATCTACAGATTCAATGCAATCCCAATCAGAATCCCAAAGACATTCTTCATGGAAATAGAACATAGCATCCTAAAATTCTTATGAGGCAACAAAAGACCCTGAATTGCTAAAGCAATCCTGAGAAAAAAGAACAAAGCTGGAGGCATCAGTCCCTGACTTCAAAAGATACTACAAACTATAGTAATCAAAACAGCATGGAGCATGGTACTGGTACAAAAACAGGTGCACAGATCAATGGAACAGAACTGAAAGCCCCAAAATAAAACCACACATCTACAGACAGCTAATCTTCAACAAAGGAGCCAAGAACATACAATGGAGAAAGGAAAGTCTCTTCAATAAACGGTGTTGGGAAAACTGGACAGCTACGTGCAAAAGGATGAAAGTAGACCATTATCTTACAGCATACACAAAAATTAACTCAAAATGGATTAAAGACTTGAAGGTAAGACGTGAAACCATAAAACTCCTAGAAGAAAATACAGGCAATCCACTCTTCAACATCAGTCTTTTGAATACCATGTCTACTTGGGCAAGGGAAACAAAGAAAAAAAATAAACAAATGGGACTTCATCAGACTAAAGAGCTTTTACAAGGCAGAGGACACCAGGAACAAAACAAAAAGACAAGCTACTAACTGGGAGAAAATATTTGCAAATCATATATCTGACAAGGTGTTAATCTCCAAAATATATAAAGAACTCATACAACAAAAAAACAAACAACTTAGTCAAAAAATGGGCAGAGGATATAAAGAGGCATTTCTCCAGAAAAGATATACAGATGGTCAACAGGCACATGAAAAGATGCTCAACATCACTAATCATTAGGGAAATGCAAATCAAAACTACAGTGAGATATTGCCTTACACCTGTTAGAATGGCTATAATCACCAAGACAAAAAATAAATGCTGGAGAGGTTGTGGAGAAAAGGGAACCCTCAGACACTGCTGGTGGGAATGCAAACTGGTGCAGCCACTATGGAAAACAGTATGGAGATTTCTCAAAATATTAAAAATAGAAATAACATATGACCCAGTTATCCCACTACTGAGTATTTGTCCAAAGAACTTGAAATCAACAGTTCAAAGAGACGTACACACCCCTATGTTCATCGCAGCACTATTCACAGTACCCAAGACACAGAAGCAGCCCAAGTGCCCATCGACTGAGGACTGGGTAAAGAAGATGTGGTCTATACACAATGGAGTACCACTCAGCCAGAAAAGACAAAATCATCTCATTTGCAACAACATGGATGGACCCTGAGGGTATAATGTTAAGCAAAATAAGCCAGACAGAGAGAAAAAAATACCATATGATTTCACTCATATGTGGAAGATAAACACACGGACAAAGAGAACAGATTAGTGGCTACCAGAGGGCAGGGGCGTGGGGGTGGGCATAAGAGGTAAAGGGGCACAGTTATATGGTAACTGACAAATACTAATGTACAACTGAAATTTCACAATGCCATAAACTATTATGATCTCAATAAAATTAAAAAGAATAATAAATGTATCCCTACAAAACGACATAATCCCAAAATCTTCAAGAATTTGATTCAAGCCACGGAGGAGATACCACTACAAATTGACCAGACTGGTTACAGTGAAAATGACTGACCACTGGTGAAGACGGGCACTTGGCCCTGTCACACCATTGCAGATGGGGTGTTAACTGGGGCATCATGCTCAAAACCATCTGAGAAGATCTACAGTTAAACAAGGCCACACCTTTAACTCAGCAATTCCACTCATAAGCAATGTATTTCTAGGTGTACAAAGCGATATTTACAAGAATGTTCACAGCAGCATATTCATCAGAGCCAAAACCTGGGAACCACCCAAACGCCTGTCAGTAATAGAATTATGCGTGTCCACGCCATGGAATATGATAAAGCCACAGCAGTGGACAACTACAGCCACACACAACCACAGGAAAACCTCGCACAGACATGCTGGAAAGACATTAGTGGAGGACAACGTTACACAGATTGGGCCTCGACTTCATCATACGCATCTGACTTCATTTCTCAAGTAGTAAAGGATACTGAAAATGTCCATAGTCGATAAGAATGAGGCCTGGATACAGCAATATGCATAACGCATTAGCAATCTGTAAAGAAAAATATTGTGAAATGAGAGAGTAATCTGTTCCTTGCATCACACAGGGTCAAGGTGCAGTTCCATTCAACCCAGCAGCAAACGCTCCCCTCTTACCTTCTGTTTACATGAAGATCCCATTTTTACAAAACAACTCTTTAAACACTAAAGTTTTCAAGGAGGTGACAAAGGATACTTCAGTAAAAAGGGAAAAAATCACTGAAAGGTATTTGTCAGAGAAAATGCTTTTAGATATACAAATCAGAGAAGTTAATCTAATGATTAACCCATATAAAATGACCAAAAAGAATACTCGTTAACTGTGAACACGAGAACATACAGCAACTTTGCAAAACGCCTTTCAGTTTAGCCATTCTCACAAGCCCACTCGAAGTCCGATTTACCAAGAAAGCAACAAATTCAGCAGCACTTAACTTGTGAAACTCAGGGCATCTTATTACTAGAGTCGAGCATTAAAACAATTACTCTCAGATCAGTTGATGTTTTCTAAATGAAAATAAATTGACAAAAGATATACTGTTTCCTCTTATCTCCTCCCAAAAGCAGGCTTCCTTAAGCTTTGTTTTCATAGTTACGCTAATAAAGTGTTTCAGAGGTAAAATGCCGGGTTTGCTTTAAAACTCACCTTTTTCTTGGTTGAGATTTCTTTTAAACAACAACAGTGCAGAACCACTGCAGGTATGTAAATCAGCAAGTCAGCAATTAACACTGAAACACAAGCAAACGATTTTTAGCATGAGTCCATCGTGATCTACAATACCCCACTAACTGCCTCCCGCCCTCCAACCGTGAGGGGCATCCTAGGACCGCGGCTCCCACCCGCTCTGGACAAGCCCTTCCGCTCCCTTGCCCTGCGCCTAAGTTCAACTGATTCGGTGCCACAAAGCCTCTTTCAATTTTCTCTAACAAAGCCACACATTACGCCAATTACATGTTCCCAAATTAATCCTCTCTCTGCTCTGACTCACACTTGAAAATTAAGAATACTCAAAGCAAGGAAGACAACACTTTTTCCCTCAATACCTGTATACTCCTGATTTTCTGGTGTGAAGAATACCTCGAATGTGGCGATGCATAGGAGAATCTTTTTTAAATGTTAGTATTTATAGAAAATACATTAAATTTTCCTAATTAATGTATATAAAGAGCTTGAGAGGGGCTGGCCTAGTGGCATAATGGTTAAGTTCGTTCACTCTGCTTTGGCGGCCCAGGGTTCATGGGTTTGGATCCTGATGCAGACCTACACACTGCTGGTCAAGCCATGCTGTGGTGGCATCCCACATACAAAACATTAGGGGAAGACTAGCACAGATGTTAGCTCAGAGCCAATCTTCCTCGCAAAAGAAAGGGCAAACAAACCAACAACGACAAAAGAAAGAGCTTGAGGGGCCCATGTGAGGAGGAAACTGAAAAAAGTAAAAAAAAAAAAAAAAAAAAGTGATTCATAATTCTGAATGTCCAGTCCTTTTGGAACAAAGGAAAACAAATGCATGACATTCTTCAACATAGCTATCCAAAGAGCCTGTTTTTTCTTGTACTAAATATAGCGTCCAGAATAAGGTAAATGATAGTAAACAGTCAGTGTCAGATGCATGCAACCTATTTTCAGCTCCAGGTGCCACAGTTAAGATGACACTGACAAAGTAGAACATATTCAAAGGACCATAACCAGAGGCCTCAAAGCCATAAACACATTCAACACACGGGTCTTCTAAGAAACAGCTAACAGATCTAAGAATGCGTACCCCGGAGAAGAGGTGACTTCAAATGTCTGTACAGTGTTGGGTGTAAAGGATCAGACGTGTTCCATGTGGCCCAAGAAAACACAAGCTGAAATGACGAGTTGAGGGTCAACGTAAGAAGGAAGTTGTTAATGCCTGGGGCTCCCTGAACACAGAGCAGACTGTCTGTAAAGGTTGTGAGTTCCCTGCAGATACACGGGTTGGCTCAGAAGCAAAAGGACCACGTGGCAAGTGTGCAGTTCAGAGGATGAAAGCGCTGGGGGAGAGGGGACAGAATGTCAGAGGAAAAGAGAGGAAGACAGAGAAGCTGCGCCTGAGATTCTGTGAGCAGACGAACAGTAAAGAGAACGCTGACCAATCTTAGACTAATTAAGGAAAAGGCCCGGGCCAGCACTACAGTCTGTCATGCAAAGCTTCAAAGAAATCTAAGCGTATTACTTTCAACTCAGAACAGCACACAATAAATGCTCAATAAACGTTTGTTGAGTGGATTAGCCATATGCCGCATGATGACATTTGGTCAAAGAGGGGCCACACAGACAACGGTGGTCCCACAGATTAGTACCGTACAGCCTGGGTGTGCAGGAGGCTGTGGCATCTGGGTGCGTGTAAGTGCACCCTGTGATGCTCACACAATGACGAAATCACCTAACACTGCTTTTCTCAGAACGCATCCCCATCGCTAGGCGACCCATGAGTGCATTTAACTCAGCAACAGTGTATGAGATACAACTGCAAGGTTTACTTTAAGAAACAGGAGAAAAGGATTTGGAATTTGGATATTAAAGCAACAGCCTGAACAACTAAAACTTCAATTTATAGCTATCTGACCCCTGGAGGGCTATTAACCTCACTTAACTGTGCCTCAGTTTCCTCGGCTTAAGATTAGGGTAAAATAGTCTTTACCTCATTTGGGTGTTTAGTTATTAAGTGGGATAATAATAGACACAAACCACCCAGCACATTAGTCTCTGCTCTTCTGCTTTTAGCTTCCATATCCATTTGGTCATTTATTGCACATATACATGCATATGTATAGTTACACAATTTTTTCTTTTGGTGAGGAAGATTGGCCCTGAGCTAACATCTGTTGCCAATCCTCATCTTTTTGCTTAAGGACGATTGTCCCTGAGCTAACATCTGTGCCCATCTTCCTCTATTTTGTATGTGGGATGCTGCCACAGCATGGCTTGATGAGCGGTTTGTAGGTCTATGCAAGGATCCAAACCCGCAAACCCTGGGCCACCAAAGCAGAGCGCACAAACTCAACCACCACGCTACCAGGCCAGCCCCTATAGTTACAAAATTTTAAAAGTCAGTAAGGAAATAATAGAACCTTGTATCAGTTTGTCCAAAATTTTTTTAGAAATCAAATTTCACACTCGATACCCATTGCTCTTTACCTGTGGCGCGCATGAAGAGCTTATGCGCCTGACTCTCGTAGCCACGGGACGAATGGAGAGCAATCCAGTCTGGATTGATAAACTGGGCCCTGCGAACCAGAGCACATGTACACGCACTTTATTCCTCATCCTCTCAGCAATGAGGACATCTGAGGACACCTGAGGCTATTCTGAGAAGTGGCCACTGCTCTTACAAAGCGACAGAGGCAAGGCTTAAGTTTGACTCTTTTTATTTAATCATGTGACACTGTCTTGAGCTATAAAACTGGGTCTGCCTTGCTCATCTTCCAACAAAACTGTGGAACGTGTCACTAAAATCCCTACCTTCACAATTCTTCCAGGTAAAAACAATCTGATGTGTCCCATTTCTTTTATTAAACATACTTTGTAAAGAGCAATATGCCACTATTGACCAGAGGATCAAGTTTTATAATTTATAATCATTTCAGTTATTACAACAATCAGCTACAATAAATAGCTGTTAATCATATATCATTGCATAAAACTAAACCTAATTGGTGAAGATAAAATAAGTTTTTAATCATACTGCGTTACCCTGAACACTGCAAAGGATAATTGATCATCGTGAAATCTGGGGACTTATTTTTAATCCAGGAAGTTAAATTTTACAAAATATGAAGTAGTAAAACAAATAAGATGAGTTCAGAAGATTCTGTGAAGAAGTCCCTCAAATTTCCGTGGACACACTTCAGGTCTGAGATGGAGGACCCCACAGAGCAGAGCCGGGTCCCCACCCAGCAGAAGCCCCACATCTCCATAAACCATCCCATTCCTGTCAAAGCAGAAGGAATCCCAACCCTGAGCTTAAATCCAGTAATTCTAGTTTCTAACTTGACCGGTTAGTCAGAGTACCATTTGGACCTACAATTTTCGTTTACTTTGGGCCATTCCAGAAAGAAGCTTTCTGTGCACAACTACCCACACCTGATCTATTTCTCAGTGGTCCATGCAGGACTGGTAACATCTCTGCTTCAGAACAAAGCTAGACTTTGCATTTCCTTCTAGCCTGTCCTCCGAAGAACTTACAGCAATGCTCAGACTCTGACAGCTGACCTCTGGCCGCCTGACTGTTAGGCACAGTGCGTCACAAAGTTTCATAAGACAACAGTAGTTACAGATGGTCTGCTCTACTCGAAGCCAGATCACACTGTCACCCACTACATCTGCTAAGGGCACAGACATTTAGAGTCGCATTAAGGAAGAAAAACTTACACATATGCACATAAAAGGCTGTGATAAGCTGTGAGAGGTGGGTAATCCAGTCCCCAGTACTGTAAATTGTTATCACTGCTGTTAAAATACCTGAAAAAAAAGAAAAAAGCACCATTCCATTAACCAATATTCAAGAACAGACTTACAGTTACAGTTAACATCTCGTCTCATTTAATTTAATTAAAATGAAAAAATATGTTCTACAAGGTAAAAAAAAAAAAAATTCAGCTACACTTTTTTGTCTTTTCCCCTTCTAAAAATTTTTGTGAACTCACAATTAAAAGTTGTTATTGAGTAGAGTGACCAAATCATTTACTGTCTAAACCAAGTACTCCTGAGGGTGAAAAAGGAAGCTATTAATAAATAAGCCATAACAGTGGACCCCAGGCTGTCCCAGGCAAACCGGAACTAGCTGTCACTCTATCAGCAGACTTAATCGATGACTAAGACTCACACAAAAGAAAACATGCAACAAAAAGACAATCTGCTTCCGACAGTCTAACACATCAGAGAAACAGCATGAAATCACAACTTAAAAAAGTAAATACTGAGTATCGGAGAACTCACAAAGATTTGGTTTATAGAAAGTGAAATACTTCATGAAACAAGTAGACTTTCAGTAAGACTTTATCTGAAAATAATTCGACCAACACACAATGAGAGTCTATTATACGCAAGATTCTCTGAATTAAGGAAAAACACTGGCTCTAACATTCACAGATTAACAGGTCCCTCCAGTTGGCCAGAACGGGAAGGATCTGTATATAATTATTATGACTCAAGAAACAAAAGTTACAGTTACATAGACAGATTTCTCAATCACACCCTTTATAACTACGCAGCTTCGTCTATGCAATTTATTTTCTCAGTCGTAAGAAGAATTTATCATATGGAGACCAAATTCACAAATAACCATTGTTCAGAGGGGGTCTTGAATGGGTCACAATTTCTCAGCATCACAATCTCTTACTTTGGGATTAAAAAATCTTTCTTACGTTAGCATTCATCCTGATCCCATTAAATAATCCATTATTCATCTTGAGAAGGTCTACATAGTGTCAGTCACATAACATGTAGGTTGTATGGGGATTAATAAAGTGACCGAGCCATGGCGGACAGCCAAGAGCTCTGGGCATAGGGTACTCCAGTAGGGTGGCATCTGTTGGCAGTCGTCCACTCCAGCAGCAACACCCATGTGAACAATCCTGGATCCCATATCTGGCTGGGACTTGAAGCCACGAAGCAGTGAGTCCAAGCATCTGCAAGTTAGCTGGAGCCGCTTCGGACAGCTGGAATCTGGGAAACTGGACCAGGCCAACAGTGGAGACCAGAGGACCCACTTCTCTAGACAGGGTTGCCTGAAGATAGGTGACAACTGTGTTATTTCCAAATTCACGTTACTACAGGGTGCATCAGCATAAAGTCTGATTGCAGCTATCTCACAGAGTTGTTGAGGGATTGAGTTAAACACGTAAAGCAGATAAGTCACCACCTGCCACAAGGTAAGTGCACAACACTAATTCTATTTGGTTATTAGCCACAAAGCTATTGGGTTGGATACAGCAAGGGAAAACTATCGAGTAAGTCAAGAATCATATTTTGACCAAAATGATTTGGCTTTCAGCTTCTTATAAGGCAAAAGCTATACTTCATTTACTTCAACCTTGAGATCCAGTGGAGATAAGTGAAAGAGGGGCTGACAGTAAGCTGCAAGCTTGCACAGATGTATGCCAACAACAAAGCCACTGCTTAGATCGGGAAGAACGCTGGGGCCAACCACTGCGGCCCTGTTCTTACGGAAATGCATAAATAAGAAGAGAGAAATTCATGGAAGATAGCTGAAAAGCCTTTCCAGTAAAGCTTCAAAACCTGCCAGTGGAAACAAAGCAACAAGCTAATTCTCCTGCTTGACGTATTTTGGATCTACCTAAAAAGTTGTATAAGTAGCAGTGAAATGGATTTTCCCATTAAACCCCCATGTGACCTCAGGAGACGTCTTGTCAGAAAAAATTTGGCTGCCACACAAATTATGAAATTATATTCAAGAGTGTGATCATTAACTCCAAAACGTAATTTTTTTAACATACAATCTAGAGTCATGGGTATTTTTGCTTGAAATAGTTTCAAATTTACAGAAAAGTTTAAATAGTTCAGAGAACTTGTGCACATGAAAATGTAAAATTTTTCTATGAAAAAAGACACCATAAGAAAAATTCAAAGAGAAGATATTTCTTTGAAGAAATATCTTCAAAGGAAGAAGATATTTCTTTTATACATACACACAAGATAAATGATTAAAATGTAGAATACTGTTGTAGCAGACAGACCCTAAGGTCATCCCCTTGAACCCATCCTCTGATGTGTGTGCCCCTGAGTGTGTACAATCCCCTCCCTTGTGTGTGGGCAAAACCTGTGACCTGCTTGTAACCAACAGGATATGACAATGGTGACAGGATGTCACTCTCGTGCTTGTTTCACGTGTGCGTAAGATTCCACCTCGCTAGCAAGTGTGCTAGAGAGGCCCCCATCACTGACTTTGCAGAAGCAAGCTGTCACGTCTCAGTCAGCGGCCACATCGGAGAAGCCACGTGGCAGGAAACTTCAAGTGGACTCTAGGAGCTAAGAGTAGCTTCCAACAAGAAGCTGAGGCCCTTATTCTTGTAGATGCGAGGAAACTGATTCTGCCAGCAACCCAAGGGAACGTGGAATGGATCCTTCCCCAGCTGGGCCACTGATAAGACTACAGCCGCAGCTACTATGGAACTGTAGCCTCCTAAGACCCTTAGCATAGTATCAAGCTAAGCTCACCTGGACTTCCGACCTAAAGAAACTGTGCCATGATAAATGTGCGTGTAACAATTACCATTTGTGCTCATCTGTCACACAGCATAAAAAATTAACATAACTGTTTATTTAAAAATCATACAAAGCATTACAAAAAAGATCAGCAATCCATTAGAAACATGGGGGAAACATGAATACACAATTCTAAGAAGAAATATGATGATCAGTAAACATATTAAAAGATGCTCAACGTCACAAGTATTCAAGGAAATGGAAATTTTTAAAGTGTGGTGTTAGAGTGTTGGTAGGGGTATGTGGGAAGACATATTCTGGTGCTGTTATCCATTAAAACTGGCTACTTTAGAGATTCCACTTCTAGGAATCTACCTAGAAAAAATACACACACATGTGCACAGGGAAATATACTTTATTTAATCATTCTCTTAACCTACCAAGAGAAAGAGAACGTACTCCTGGTTTCTCATCATAGAGAACGCTGAAATAAACAGCCATTCCCACAATGCCTCTTGACCTTACAAAGCTGTGATTTGGTTTAGAACGCCGCACGCTCAGGGTAGGCGGACCCATCCCCTAGCCGTGGACAGAAACCAGGCCTGCATGGAGCCAGGCGTTTCTTTTTACGAATGACTGCTTTAAGGGTGGGAAAGAGTTTGCTCCTCAGCAAAAAGAGAGGTAAAAAGAAGGTAATCTATTATTCCTGCCTTGAACACAGTTGTACAAAGTTACCATGCTTGTAGCCCTGGCCGCCATCTACTGAGTGTGGGGTCAAAAGCCAACATGCCAAGAAGAAAGAAAGAAAGGGAAGAAAGATGGAAAACGCCGAGTCCGCGACTGCTGTCACTGAGCCACTTTACCAGCCCTGCAAAGAACTACTTCTTGAGAGAATTAAATTATTTTATTGCTTAAGCTACTAATACTCAGGTTTTTTAGTGCTTGATGCCAAAAGTGCTCCTGATTTCACACATAAGGAATTTTCACTATAAAATTCATTATAAAATTAAAGAAAAAAGTTCAATATTCCTATTACTTACAACTATCCATATTGAAACAGAATAAACGTTTTCTTCTAATTTAGAATTATAAAACTGACGTTTTTTAAAGTTAACCTGATGGATCCTGATTGCATATTTTAGACAACTATGTCATTTGAAAGAGCTTTGACTATTTACATGATAGCCAACTTTCTAGATGAAGACAGAAAGACTCTTGGAAAATTGAAGTTAAAAAAAATAAATCATTCCAGGGCTGGCCCAGTGGCATAGTGGTTACGTTTGCTCACTCCGCTTCGGCAGCCCGGGATTCGCGTGTTTGGCTCCCAGGCGTGGAACTACGCACTGCTCATCAAGCCATGCTGTGGCAGGTGTCTCACATATAAAGTAGAGGAAGATGGGCATGGATGTTAGCTCAGGGCCAATCGTCTTCAGTGAAAAGAGTAGGATTGGTGGCGGTTATTACCTCAGGGCAAATCTTCCTCACCAAAAACAAATAAATAAATAAATCATTCCTCAGCCACATTACTAGGTAATAATGGCAAACTAATCAGATTTGATAAAATTAGCCAAAAAATTCAAAATATTAGAAATGTTATTTCCCATATAGATTTATATCCACTGTTGATAATGGCGGACCTGTCCCGAGTATATATTTTCTACTATATAAACTGTGCCGCTGTGATATATCACTTTCAATGATGGCCATTATGAATCATACATCACATAAAGTGAAGCTCAAACTAGGGGGAAAAAGAAATCACACCCTTGAAACGCGAATCAGAAACAGATCTGTTTCTCTTACAATCACCAGACACACATTTTTGATTCTTCTAGTCCATCCACTCATAAAGAGAAATTTTCTGACATTTACTATAGTAAAACATATTTCTTAAGTTTCTTATGAACTTTCTGAAGTGGTGCATGATCAATGACGATAAATCCTATTTCTCTGTACTCTACGCCTCTGTCTCTGAGCCGACCCTTCAGGATTCTCAGGCTGTATAACCCTTGATAAAGATTTCAACACTACGAAATTTGCCACCAAGATGACCTCAGGCATTTCATAATTTTTAAAGGCTCACGGACCATAGTCAAAACCTAATCATACGATTATTCTCCGAGTTATCCATTTCTGGCTTTTAATAAAGAAAAAAGATTGCATGAATACATATAGTCACCTCTTAATTATCTGGGCCAAACTAGGAGACCACTGGCCCAGAGCTGAAAGCTGAGGCAGGTCAGTGTTAGAATGGCCCATGCCCTACCGGATTAAGACTATATTGGGGCTGGCCCGGTGGCACAGCAGTTAAGTTCACAGGTTCCACTTCGGCGGCCCAGGGTTCACTGGTTTGGATCCCAGGTGTGGACATGGCACCACTTGGCAAGCCATGCTGTGGTAGGCATCCCACATATAAAGTAGAGGAAGATGGGCATGGATGTTAGCTCAGGGCCAGTTTTCCTCAGCAAAAAGAGGAGGATTGGCAGCAGTTAGTTCAAGGCTAATCTTCCTCAAAAAAAAAAAAAAAAGACTCTATCCCACCCCACGCTCGGAATCAGTGCTTTCCCCTCCTGGCATTAATCCAAGTTATCAATTTTCTCTAATCTTTCAATACTAAATACTATGTCTAATTTTGTGTTAAAGTCTTTGTTGAGAACTACTTATCAAAGAACAGCCAAGAATACAATTATCTAATCCATGTAATATTTACAAAAGAATAGAAAAGAATTACAAAGTTCCAAAGCAGTGGTCTGTTTTGCCTCAGCAAGTATGACCCTATTTTACCAATCAAGCAAGAGAAAAACATTAAGAATGTACTAATGATCTGAACAGTGATACTCGCTGGTTAAATCGATGTCTGAGGATCTGAAAGATACTCAAAAGAGAACACTAAAGAACAGTGCCAAATATTTACCTGACCTGTTTTAAACACTGCGAACTATGACTAGGGTACCCTCTTAAGAGAAGGTTCAATATGAAGTTCTTGCGTGAACTCGATCATAAAGGAGTTATATGAAAACAATTAGACAATATGAACGGTTTGCATAGCCAGCCTCTAGTAAAATAATCCACTAGGCATCCAGTAAGTCAATAAATAATATCACCAGTTGTTATCAGAATATGTTCAATAAAAATGCCACAGGCGTGGATTTCTGTGAAGATATAACCACAGCTCACACTTACCGAGAGCTCACGACATCGCAGGCCCTGGTCTAAGGGCTCCATGTGCATGATTTCATTCAATCCTCACAATAACCCAGTGAAATACGTCTTCTATCATGTCCACTCTGCAAGTGATCAAACTGTGGCGCAGAAAGTTACATAATGCGCCACGGGTCCCCCTGCTAGTAAACAGGGAGGGCCAGGTCTGAACGCAGGCGGGCTGACTCTAACACCCACACTCCTCCCGTCTAGGCCACTGCTCTTTTACAGCTCATCCGTTCTAAGAGAGAAACTCCGCGAAACCTCCAGAAGAAATATTTTTAGCTCATGAACTTCCACGGTTTATGTCCCGAGGAGCTTCTAAGGAATACAGTGTTCTCTCCTCAGAGTTCTAGCTCAGTCCACGTTCCCGCAGTAACCGAGTACAGAGGTAACTTTCAGGAGTATGCAACGTCAAAACAGGCCTACAATACGCAAGGTAATGTATGTGACATCAGCATGCAGGAAGATGAGAATGCTCAAGATGAAGAAAAGAACATACTTTCCTTTTAAGTATCTTCAAGTAATTAATCTATAACAACTATGATAAACAATAAAATCGAGTTAAAATTATCCATACCATTGTTTGATGGGTAAGTTAAAAGTAATTTCTTGCCAGTGTCTCTGAGCTTCATAATCACCAAACATAGGCGGTTTTCCAGCACCTAAGATGAAAGGTAAAAAGAGCAAAACAACAATAGACTTTAGTATATTTTTATTACTTACTATGTTATAATATTATTAGTCTTATATACAATGTTATAATTTATTTCCTTATGAAAAATTTCTATATTATAGAGGTAGTGTAGGTGAAGGCAAAGAGCACAGAAGTTACCAAAAACGTCAGCGAGATGAGGTCCGACTCCTAGCACGTTAGCTCACTGAGTGTGCGTGGCCTTGAGCCTCAGCACATTACAAACAGGATCAATACTACCCACCTAGGGGACTAGTGGAATAGGAAGAGAATGGACATAAAACGCCCAGTACAGTCCCTGGCACACAGTAAACATTCAATAAATATTGTTCACCTTAACTAGCTATAATGCTAATTAGTTATTAATTAAGTCACTGATAACACTCATGCTAACATATTCAAGTTTTCTTTTACTTCACGAGAAAGACTGTCCACTACACCGTCCAGTAAGTGTCATCAAACAGTATTAATAACAAATATCTGTATTTCACAAATGGCTTTTACAAACTAAATATAAATAACTTGAGGTCAAGCATAGCACCAAAAACAGACTGTGTTACAAAGACGTTAGTTACGTCAGGCTTTGCTGTCAAATGAGTGATACAGAAACTGTCTTTAATTTCAAAGTTGCAAACACGGAATAACGGATCTTTAGTAACTAACAATTGATGGTGCCTCCCGGGTGCCAAATACAACAAAGAAGTGGGGATTATCATCATCCCCACTCTGCAGCTGGAAAAACGGAGGCCACGGTCACGCAGGTGACGCGCAGCAGAGCCAGATGGGAACGCAGGCAGATGCTCCACAGTCCACGCTCTTAGCTCCCACTCCGCATGGCCTCACTACTCGCTTAAGTAGGTTATTCACCCTACGTCATCTAAAATGATATAAAGGTAATCCCATTTGGTAAATACCCACAGCTTAACTAGCAACTGACTACAAAATTGTGAGGCGGCCCAAAGAGATCCAGAGCAGCTAAAGGTTTTTCAGTCAGCAAAGGAAAATCCCGGGTAGTCAAATATATGCATTAATCCATTGGGAAGGTGTGTCACATTGGAGAAGGAGAGATCATTGCTCACTGAAATCCAACCCAGATTTTCTCCAGCTGTGGAACACTACATTAGGTAGATTTTTTTGCACTTACTGGCTATATTCTACCAATATTCTCTAAATGCTAGCATCTCCGCCCACAGAGATACTCCCACTATGAGATAATAATGGGAAAGGCAGGTCACGTGTCCAAAGCATGTGCCCTCTGAGTGACTATCACAGGAATTCCCCACAGCACAGGCACACGTACACACACCGCTGTCTCTCTCAGAAAGGACCGTATCCTGTCCATTTCTGTACTCTCAGGATGTAAGGGCCCCTCGTAGATTCTCAGTGTACAATGACACAGCAAGGATGTTGGTGGAATCAGTGTGATACAGCAAGGATTTTAAGTTTAAAACATTTGAATTTTTGAGTCTCTGGTTTTCCACTTTCTGGCTGTGCATCATTCAGCGATTTGTGATGGCAGACCCACTAATGACGCCAAGGATACTTTAACACGATGCCCGTGTATTGCTTCTTGCCCAAAACCATCTTGAAGTTACTGTCGGACACTGAAATTCCAAGCCTCTGTTCATACTGCTTCCTCCCTATTCACACATCCCTTCTATCAACTCATATCCGACCCAGAAGAATCGTCTGAAATTCCAAATTCCCCATGAAACCTTCCCTTATAAATTGAAAACATGCTGATCATTAATTACTGACTTCTCATAATACTTAGATTTTCAAGATCACATACTTTGTCATTGACTATACTATTTCCTAATTGCCACCCAAATAAGAATTTTAGTTTCTATGGCAGAGAATGTGATTTTTCTAGAGTTCAAAGGAAGCATGTTGCTAAGCATATAGTACATACTTTCATTAAAAACGTGCTTAATTAACTGAACAGGAGAAGAATAACCTACGATAAAAAAAAAAGGAACATGATTCCCCAGTGAGCTAATGCACTTGTGCGTGTGTATTTTACAGGTGGGTGTGTGTGTGTGTTTCTGTTTTTAGGAATACAACCACCGTCTATGGGGGGAAAGGAGCTGATTTTTATTTTTTCTTTTGTTTTTATTTGTTTGTTTTTCCTCCACTGGGATAATAAAAGTCAGAGAGGATCTTAAGTAATTTCCTGTACCTGACAACATCCCACTATCTAGATTTTCTGAATTGCTCTAGACTCGTGGTCAAGCGGAAGAATTTACTACCATTCTCTAACAAATAGAAGAACGGATAATGACTCTCCTTAGGGTTGAGAAACAAGTTTCTATCCAGAGTCTGACCTACTTCAATAAATTCAGCTGACACTGGCTATGAAATTAGTACTTAAGTTTTTTAAACTGCTAAAGTGCCCTTAAAGCAACCCAGAAGGACAGCCCCACTGCACCTGTGGGAGCCTCACCGGGAAGGGCAAACGGGCTCCTCCCACTGCAATTAACCCACAAACCCAGTTACAGCAGGTGCAGAATCGCAGACAGAAAACACACTAATGTGTATTCACGAAGCTTCAATTTTGTCTCATTCTCAGGAAAATGGGCTTAAGCACCAATTAAGTGTTCATTTCATTAATTGCTGAGCTACTCAAAATTGTTAGAATTTTTTTTTAAAGTAGTTTCTTTGACAATAATATAGACTAATTGCCTTTACATTCAAATTTTGAACATTCTAAGAGAAGAGAATTTAGCTAACATTTTCCAGAATAAAATCCCTTTTATATGTTCCTGGTGAGTAAGAAGAAACAATACAAATAGGAATGGGTAGGCTGAGAGACAATAACCAATCAAATAGAACGCAGTAACAATGATTGACAGGTTGCATAAAAGGATTCTCTATGACTTTCTCCTCCTAAACAGCCAATAGTTTTGAAAAAATAGATTATTAAAATTAGTTCAAGTATTGCTATTTGCTCTAAAAACAGTGGTAACACTTTGGATCGAGTATATCCAAGGAGGAATACAGGAATGAGGAATTCTGAATCTCTACAAATTATGATAAACAGTACTAAAATCAGAATTTGTCTCCTCCCCATGGTTGGTCTGAAAGCAACAAGCAATATTTATTGAGTATTTTTAGGTCTGTAAAAACTACATAGCAGCACTTATGTAAGGGGTATATGTAAATATGTAAGGGGTATAAATTTCAGAAAAATTTAAATTACAATACATAAGTAGTTTGTCTACACAATATGTGCATTTCCAAAGAAGAAATAATGGATTAATTCTAAGCAAGCTCACTGGAGCTTCCTCACACCAGCACTTCCTAATTACAATCTTAAAACAAGATAAACAAAAAGCAAACTAAAATAAGCATGTTAAAAAAATTATAACCAAAAAAAGCATTTTAATTAATAAAAGGAAAAAGGTCTCAGCAGAATCACAGATGTTATGCTTTTTCATTAATTTTCCCAGCCTCCCATGATACAGAAGCTCTTCACATGTGAAAGCTAAATGTTATATTCTTATTCTTATGATGGAGCTGAGAACTCTGACAGAATCACTATTTTCCTTAGTGTTTAGCATTTTTATTTTTCTCATCTGAAAAATGACAAAAATACATAAGCACCACAAGAGAGACATACAAATATTCTACTACTGTGCAATAACAGTACTTCTCTTATACACACAATAATCCAAAAGTAATGTTGTCTGTTGACTTGCTTATGGGACAACTTAAGAGCAAGGTTTAAAACAAGCAGCAGGAGTCCTATTTTCCAGATGAGGGAAGAAACTGAGTAAATTCAGATGTTAGGAAAGAAATGTCAGAACAAGTAATATATGTAAGCCTAAATATTTAAAATTTTAAAAATATACTTCCAAATAACTAATGAGTCAAAGCATAATCACAATAGAAAGTGGAAAATATTACTTGAAAGGAAATGTACAGTTTGAATGACTGTATTAGAAAAGAAGAGAGGGGGCTGGCTGGTGTCATAATGGTTAGGCTCGCGCGCTCGGCTTCAGCGGCCCAGGGTTTGCCTGTTCGGATCCTGGGTGTGGACCTGCACACTGCTCATCAGGCCACACTGTGGCAGCGTCCCACACAGAAGAACTAGAATGACCTACAACTAGGATATACAACTATGTGCTGGGGCTTTGGGGAGAAAAAAGAAATAAGAGAAACCAAAACTTAATGAGCTAAAACATTGACTAAGCAACAAACAAAAAACCAAACCCAAACATCCTACTCAGAGGATGAGCAAAGCTCAAATTCGTTCTTTGAAAATAATGATACAATTAATAAACCTCTAATAGGACTGGTGTTTAAAAAACGAAACAACAGGGGCCAGCCCAGTGGCACAGTGTTTAAGTGCGCATGTTCTGCTTCAGCAGCCCAGGGTTGGCCGGTTCGGATCCTGGGTGTGGACATGGCACTGCTTGGCACGCCATGCTGTGGTAGGCATCCCACATGTAAAGTAGAGGAAGATGGACACAGATGTTAGCTCAGGGCCAGTCTTCCTCAGCAAAAAGAGGAGGATTGGTGGCAGATGTTAGCTCAGGGCTAATCTTCCTCAAAAAAAAAAAAATGAAACAACATAAACTATATAAAAAATGAAAAAGAACCATTAGCAGTAATATAGCAGAGATATAAAAGGTAAGAAAACATTATGAATAATCTTATGCCAATACATTTTAAAACTCAGGTGAAACGGGCAAATTCTTAGAAAAATATAAATTATAAAATAATTCAAGAAGAAATAGAAACCCCAAATGGTCCTATAACCATTAAAGAAATTAAATCCCTAATTAAATATTTTTCCACAAAGAAAATTCCAGGCCCAAATAGTTTTACTAGCAAGTTCTACCAAGCATTTAAAGAACAAACAATTCCAATCTTACATACTATTTTAGATTTTAGGAAAAGAGGATATACTCCCTAATTCATTTTATGCAACTAGCATAACCTTGATAAAACTGACAAATATTTTAAGGAAGTAAAATTGTGGACCAATGTCATTTGTGGGCATAGATGCTAAAATTGTAAATAAAATATCAGCAAAATTTAATAATACACTTACAAAAAAAAGACAATATATCACAAACGAGTTATTCAGGAATATTCCAGGAATGCAAGGTTGGTTCAAGACTAGAAAGAACAAAACATACTCGATGGTGAATTAAAAGCACCCACTAAAATTAGGAGCAAGATACGGATGCCTGAATCACTACCTACATTCAACACTGTAGTAAGGTCCTAGCAATAAAAAGACATAAAAAAGAACTAAAAAGTGTAAGTGGTAAAAAGGAAGAAATAAAACTCATCATGCACAGATTGTTTTTTTACACAGAAAATCCAAAAGATGCTTCAGATAAATTATAAGAATTAGAAAAGTTTAGAAAGGTTGCCAAATATAAAAAGTCAACCACATTTTTATACCCTAGAAACAAATACTGAGAAATTTTTTAAAAGATACCATCTACAGAACATTTTTCCAAAGAAGATATACAGATGGCAAATAAACACATGAAAAGATGTTCAACATCACTAATCATCAGGGAAATGCAAATCAAAATGACACTAAGATACCACCTTACACCTGTTAGAATAGCTGTAATCACTAAGACTAAAAATACCAAATGGAGAGGGTGTGGAGAGAAGGGAACCCTCATACACTGCTGATGGGAATGCAAACTGGTGCAGCCGCTATGGAAAACAGTCTGGAGATTCCTCAAAAGACTAAAAACAGAAATACCATATGACCCAGCTATCTCACTACTGGGTATCTACCCAAACAACTTGAAATCAACAATCCAAAGTAACATATGCACCCCTATGTTCACTGCAGCACTATTCACAATAGCCAAGACATAGAAGCAACCCAAGTGCCCATTGACTGATGAATGGAGAAAGAAGATGTGGTGTATATATATATATATATATATATATATATATATACACACACAATGGAATACTACTCAGCCATAAAAAAGACAAATTCATCCCATTTGCAATAACATGGAAGGACCTGGAGGGAATTATGCTAAGCACAATAAGCCAGTCTGAGAAAGACAAACACCAGATGATTTCACTCATATGTGGAATATAAACAAGTACTGGGACAAAGAAAACAGTTCAGTGGTTACCAGGGGAAGGGGGGTGGGGAGTGGGCACAGGGGGTGAAGGGGAGCACTTACGTGGTGACGGTCAAGAAGTAATGGACAACTGAAATCTCACATTGATGTAAACTATGATGAACTCAACAACGAAAAAAGATAAAAAAAAAGATACCATCTACAATAGTGAGGGGAAAAAAATGATACCTAGGAATACATCTAAGTAAGTAAAGATGTGTAAGACTTCTATGTAGAAAATTACAAAATTTTGTTGAAAGACATTACAGAAGACAAATAAATGGAGAAACATAGAATCTTAGTGAATGAGAAGCCCTGCTATGGTAACGACTGCCAGTTCCCCCAAATTAACGAACAGTGTAGAAGAATGTAATCCCAATCAAAATCCCAACAGGGTTTTTCACCGGACTGCGACAATCTGATTTTTTAAAAAGCCATATATGTTTGTATTACCTTTCTACGGCTGCATAACAATTATTACAATATTCTTTTATAACCCCCAGTTCTGTAGGTCAGAGGTCTGGGTGAACTTACCTCGGTTCTCTGCTCAGGGTCACACAAGGCCAAATGAAGGTGTCCGCCAGCCTAGACTCTCACTGGAGGCCCGGGGCAAGAACCCACTGCCACACTCGTTCAGGCTATTGGCGCGATTTGGTTCCTCTCGGCTGCAAGCCGAGGTTGCCCAGAGGTCCCCCATTCCCTTGCTGACTGTCAGCAGGCCTGCTCCGCGACTAGAGGCTGCCCGTCTTCCTTCTCACGGCCCCTCCACCCTAAGGCCAGCCACAGAGCAGGTCCTCACGCCCTGCACCTCGCGGGGCCCCTCTGTGGCCAGCTGGAGAGTCCTCTGCTGTAAGGGCTCAGGCGATCTCGCACGGACAGCTGACCCGCCCAGCGCAGTCTCCCACGGTAAGGTCAAGCACACGGCACGGTAAGGTCAAGCAGGCCACACCACCGGGCACGGCCCACGCCGCCCAGAGCGCATCCTTTCCACAGGGCTTGGGGTTAGGAGGGGACATCTCTGGGGCTATATGAGAAGTCCTGCCTCCCGCAGTAAGAAAGAGCAAAGCCCTGAATAGCTAAGACACTCCAGCAGCGGAACGATCAGGGGGGAGAACCAGCCTCACAACAAATCAAGACTTGATGGAAAATGGTAAGAAGACACGGCAGCATTGAACCAAGCGATCAGGACGGAGAGTCGGAGCTGACCCGCGCATCCTAACACAGACAGGACTGGCAATGTGGATCAGCCGGCGAGGATGGACTCTCAGTAATTGGCTGAAACAATGGCTTATCCGCGTGAAAAAAACTGTTTGGGATCCTCATCTCACATGCTATGCACAAAACTCAACTGTGAGAAGATAACAACCTAAATAGGAAAGACAAATCTTAAAACTTTTAGAAGGAAATTTTAGGAAAATATCTTTGTCAAGTAGGAATACGGAAGGATTTCTTAAAGACGCAAAAAGCACAAACTGTGAAGGAAAAAGACTGATAAATTTCATTATTTTAACATCAAAAACTCCCGTTCATCAAAAGATGTGAAAAGATAAGCCATAAACTGGGAGGAGATATTTGCAACTTGGACAAAGGCCAGCTTCCAGAATACAGAACACATAAGAAAAAAAACCCCCAAAATATAAAATATATAAGAAAAAAACATCCTTCCCAACCTTACCCTCCACTGGTCTCTTTCCTTCAAACGAGTATCATGCCTTCTCCACCCTAAACAAAAAAAGCCTCCTGATTCACTCCCCCCTTGAAGTACCAGCTCACTTCTCTCTGTAATTTGTCATCTTGCCAGTTGGAATACATTTCTGTGTTCGTAGATCACAAAGCCCACGCTTCTAGTTAGCTCTTAACAAATTCTTTTTATCAGAATTAGACGTTTAAATGTATTTTCTTGACCACACCCATAAAGCCTAAAATTCTTCTCTGTCCGGGTCAGAAAACTGTAAACTATTACCCACCCACCCCCCAAAAAGAAACCTATTCAAGGAAATATTTACCTATCTTTTAAACAGTAAAAATGCGTTACCTGAGTAAGAATTAAGAGAAACTGTCCACCGTACTGTTAGTCCTAGTAAGACCACAGCTGTCATCAAGTACCATTTCTCCATATTTCTTCTTCAAATTTAGGGAGGGAGAAAAACAGGACCAATGCCACAATACTTTTAACACGCAGTCAGTCACTTCTTTTCTTGATCAGAGGAATGTTATCAATTCTTTGGCGTTAGGAGTTGGAGAGGATTTCAAGTGATGCTTCGTTTCCAAACAGTTAAATATTGATTTTTTTTTTATGTCTATGAAGAAGTAGCCTGGAGGGGAAAAAAAAAGATACTGAGATTTAGCTGAGCAGAGTACCTATAACAAGAAAGCCATTAAACCAAGTAGGTGGAGAACGTGGGTGGGTGGGGGGACGGAGAGGACACACAAGGGCGGACACGGAGGAAAGGGGGTAGTTTCAAACTTCTTATTCCCTAGTGCTCTAGTTGGGAAATATCCCTCAAAAGGCAGCTCTCCCTGTTAAATGGACTCAGCCTATCTAAAGATAAGGATCTGCTCTTACAGGAGAGTATTTCTGAGTGAAGACAAAAATCACAGGGATCTGTAGATAGAACAGTCGATCCCATCCAGGGCACCGTCACCTACAGGCAGACATGAGACCACAAAGGTAAACGGAGGAGGACTCACCTTTGGTACAGAGAGAAAGAGGAATTTTATCTATTTAGACTTCCACTAAAGTCATTTATGTAATTTTGATTTTTACTTCTTCTCTTCCAAAACATACTTGTAGTAACCACACCAACTTTCCATCTAACAAAACCTTTGCAAGAATCAATAATAGCCCCAACTCTTAAGAAAAAATACAAAAGCAGTAAAACGCAATTAACTGCTTACATTCTTTGCACTTTTTTCCTTGGGTTGGGGGGTTTAAAAGTAAAAAGCTTTGAAAAATGGCAGACCATTTTAACCACAGGATATACTTTAATTTAAATATATTCAGAAAAATACAATTAACAAATCAACTGAAAAATTTAGGGAAAAACTGGTGCATTCTACCTACCAGGCAAAATATTTTCTTACTTAAAAATAGCAAAGGATGGGCTGGGCTGGTGTTGCAGCCGTTAAGGTTCCCAGGTTCTGCTTCGGCAGCCCAGGGTTCGCTGGTTCAGACCCCCGGTGTGGCCCTACAGACGACTTGTCAAGCCATCCTGTGGTAGGCGTCCCACATATAAAGTGGAGGAAGATGGGCACCGATGTTAGCTCAGGGCCAGTCTTCCTCAGCAAAAAAAAGAGGAGGATCAACATTCTGCACTATATATTACAGAATTGCATACAGCACTCTATTTTCTGCTGAGACATCATGTTTAAAATTGATTTTCCTGGGGCCAGCCCAATGGCCAAGTGGTTAAGTTCCAGTAGTTAAGTTTGTGCGCTCTGCTTCAGTGGCCCAGGGTTTGCGGTTCGGATCCTAAGTGCAGACCTAGCACCGCTCATCAAGCCATGCTGAGGCGGCGTCCCACACAGCAGAACCAGAAGGACCCACAACTAGAATACTCAGCTATGTACTGGGGGACTTTGAGGAGAAGAAGAAAAAAAGAAGAAAAGAAGATTGGTAAGAGAGGTTAGCTCAGGTGCCAATCTTAAAAAAAAAGTGATGTCTCATTTAAAAGATAAATAAAATTGATTTTACAAATGCTAATTCCTGAATTTAAAAATATAGCTTAACTAATATTCTATCTTGGAACTTTAAATCACTAATATGACCAAGTTAAATCAATTATCCACAGCTCCAGTGACTCATATTTAGGTACTTCCCCAGGAACCTTAAGTAACAAAAATAAGACTACCAATAACACTTAATTACCGTAATGAACTTGAAAAGAACATAATGCTTCACTAACACCATGCTGTCAGGTCTGCTCAGAGCACAGTGGTGGAAGGTCAGCTGGCGGACAGATGAAACAATCACACCCAGAAAGGTATGGACAACATCCACGATGGACCAGATGTAACTCCAGAAACCATGACAGGGATAAATTCAAATAAATTCAAAGTTCTACACTTAAATGTGAAAAAACAAACCAGCCAAAGTCAACTGGGTGAGTACTGAAAACGAGGCAGCAGATAACAGGTGGTAACTGTGAGCCCTGTATGGACACGGAACTGATGACCAACGTTACAGTGTTCTGATTAAATGTTAGGAGAGCTTTTCTAACAATTGAGCTGCCCAAAAATGAAACGAGAATCCTCCTGAGAAAGGAGTTCCTCTTGAAAAGGTTCAAACAGAAGCTGAGCAACCACTTGAGAAGAATATTTTTAGAGTGTGGAACAGATGACTAATTTCTAAAGAGTCTTCTCAATCTGATTCTGGAAGCACATTATGTGTGTGCATTAATATAAATCCTGACAATACAAAAGATTTGGGCTCCCAGCATGTTAACGTTTCCCAATTCCCAACAGCTGCCCAGTATTGCCACTTTTGTAGGGTTTCTTTGATGAGTAAAATGGATAGGCCTTCCCAACCTCAAGAGGCTCATGCTAGAAACTGAAGGGCATCAAAACCATCTCCTCCTGACATCTACTACACCTGGAATAAAATCCACGCTCCGCAGCCATCAGGCCCTCTGTGAGCCGACCCCTGCCTGCCTCTCCAACTGCATGTCTTCCCACTTTTCCACAAGCTCTTCCCTCTCCTCCTGGAACCTGCCAGTTTCATTCACATCTCAGTTCCTAGTCACGTCTACTTGCTCTGCTTGGAAGGCTCTTAACCCGGCTCACTGGCTGACCTTGTGTGGTTCATGTGACATCTCAAGTCATCCCCCGGAAGACCATCCCTGACCACTCTACTAAAGTTTCCACCTCGTACTGTCTGTACAATTACCTTCTTTAATTTTCTTCCTAATTCTTTTCACTATCAGAAATTACATTTTCACACAACATGGAACAACTTCACAAATCTAATTTTGAGTATAAAAAACTAGACACCAAAGAATACATATCACATGGTTCCATTTATGAAAGGCACACAAACAGGCAAAACTAACCTATGGTGTTAGAAATCAGGAAAGAGGCTACCCTGGGGAGGAAAGAGGGGTGGTGCTGGAAGAGGTCTCCAGGCAGGTATAAGATGCTGCAAATGTTCTCTTTCTCGATTTGAGCGGTGGTTAAAAGATGGGTTTACTCTATGATAAATCAACAAGTTACAATTTACCATTTGTGTACAGTATTTTCTTGTACATATGTTATATTCCAATAAGAAGTATAAAAGGAAATTACGTTTACTGGCCAACCAGAACAGAAGCTCCATGCAAGCAGGGCTCCTGTCTTAGTCTCGCTCTGCTCCCTGCACGTGGGACGATGCTGACAGGAAGCAGGTGCTCATAAGCATCTGCTGAATGGAGACCTCGCGCCTGAACAGCGAGGTCCCTAACGTTAGTGAGTCCTCCGTGGTTAACGCTGTATGTGACACTCTTCACCGAGCGCTTCTCTTGGAACTGTATAAAGGGATCTTTACTCCCGTTTCCACCGGTAAAGCAATGTGAAGCGACTTGCTAACCCATCCCACGCCCCGACGCAGCCCCGGGGGCGGCAGAGGGGTCCCGCCTGGCGCTGAGGGCGCATCTGGACACAGGAAGAGTCTCCCGCCCGCTTCCCGGAGCCGGGGGCGTTCCTTTTAGTGCCACAGGACTCCCCAGGTGGGCACGACACCCAGCGAGCGCACGACGGCCGGGGAGCCGTCCGGGAGGAGGGACCCTCCGGCCACGTCCTCCCCGTCCCCACGGGCTGGCCCTCGGAGGGCGGGCGCCGGGCGCCAGCGCCGCTGCAGCCGCGTCCCCGCGCCCCGCCCGACCCCGGGGACCGCGGGCGCCGCCCCGCGTAGCGCAGCGGAGCCGGGCCACCAGCCGCGCGCAGATCCCGGCGCGCCCCCAACCCCGCCGGACGCTCGGAGCCCGGGTCCCGCTCTTACCGCACCTCCCGCCCGGCCTGGATGCGCCGCGGCGCCTGCGCGCTCGTCCCCGCGGCGGAGCGCTCCCCGCGGCTTCCGCCCCTCGTGCCCGCGCGCCCGGCGCGGAAGCGAGCCCGTCGAGCGTGAGGGAGGCGGGGAGAGACGCGGAGAGGCGGTGGCTGCTGGGCGGGGCCTGGCGGTCGGGGGCGGGACCTGGCGGTCGGGGGCGGGGCCGAGGCGCGGGCGCTGGAACCCGAGAGCCCCGTCCGGGTGAGGCCCGGCCGGCGGAAAGCCCCTGCTCCTGTTTCCAGGGAGCCGGGCCAGGGCCCGAGCAGTGCTTAGTGCGCGCATTCCCGTCAGGGGCGCGCCCCGGCTCGCCCTCTCCAGCGGGCAGTGGGTCCTGCTCCGGCCGGGCCCCGGGAGCGGGAGAGCCGGCGGGGAGGACGAGTGGGTGGAGGCTGCGCAGTCAGGCGGTGCAGGAGATGTCCTGGACCACGTCCCGCCGCGCGGGGAGCCTGTGGGAGCTGCAGAAGACAGCCCTGCCCTCCAGTAGCCGCTACGTGGTTCCTGCCTGTCCCCAAACTTGCCAAAACTCACTGCGTTCCCTCCTGTGTTCAGAGGATGCTCGCATTCTCCCTTCTGAATGCTGCCACTCTCTATAAGCCAACCCTCTGACTCATAATCCGTAAGTGTCAGCAAATATCGGGCTGTGGCCGTGGCTTTCCACTCAGTGGGTCTGAACCCCTTTGGATCTCGGTTTCTTTATCTGTGCAATGTGTGGGTGGAGCTAGTAAATTTCCAGAGCTAAAGTTTCGTTCTACTCTGTTTAAAAGACCATCGGCCCGGGAGATATGGAGAAATATGGTCAAGTCCCTGCCCTCAAAAGATTTAATTCTCATTGGAAAGACATTTTCATGCATAAAAGGATAGAAAGCAACAGAAGGGAGCACACGCTAAATGTCAAATTATTGGTGCATGCATTATGCGCTGTAGGAGCTCAGAGAAGAGGGGTCACTGTGAACTAGAAACTATCTGGAGATGCTGAGTCAGCTGAGCTTTGAAGGAAAGCCTGGGCTTGCATTAACCAAGGGGATGGGAGTGGGACTCTAGACAAAGGAAATGGTTCAAGCCAAAATTGTGGCAGCTGAGAAGTACAGAACATTTCCTCCACTTTAGATGGTGGGTGATGAAGCTGGAAAGGAATAATTGTGGAGAGCCTTGAATACCAGGCTGTGGTGTTTGGAATTTATTCAACGATCAGTAAGGGGCCATTAAATGACTTTTAGCAAGTGTACAGTATAGTGCTAGACAAAATTTAAATAATGAACAAGATGAATCAGAAGCAGAGGTAGAAATTAGAGTAGTCCATGCATGATTAGACAAGGGCCTGGACTCAGGTGGAAGAGAGAGATCAGCACAAGAGGAAGAATGTACAGGTGTTGGCAACGTACCAGATGTGTAGAAGTGAAAGAGAGGAGAGAGAAATCAAGTAGGGCTCCCACAGTTGCAAGTCTGAACTAGAAAAACTGAAATATCTAGCGAAGCCTGGAGGAGAAGCTGGCTTAGAGAGAAAGATAATGCCTTGTGTTGAGTTTGAGGTGACATCAAGACAACAAAGTAATGTTCAGACGCCAGTTACAAATCGGAGCCTAGGAAAGAAGTTGGGGCTGAAGATAGAGATATGAAGTCTTTCATTTGGCTGAAGGATGAAGGAGACCATACAAAGAGAAAATAGACAACCATAGCTGAGTAAACGCATGTTTAAGGCCAAGAGGAAAACGGCAAGCTGATGAAGGATATTACATGGTTACAAACATAGGGGACATCGAGTACATTGCAGAATCATAAATATTAAGCATCTTTTGAAGAAGAACTACATTTGGCAGACCAAACAGCATGTTTTATTGAATCTAATTGGCTCTGTCAATTGTAAGAAACATCATTATTTTATGTACCACTAAGAAAGAAAAAAAAAGTAGCCATTTAAACTTGTTATCATTGTAAAACGTAATTTCAGAAATATTAATGTGTGAAAAAAATAGACATCTTCAAATGATAAAAGTTGGTATCAGTCACTCCTTTCCGCCTCCCAGCCCGATAGCTTCTGGCACAGTATTAAGAACAAAGTTGGTGCTTAAAATGTTTATTGAATAAATAGTGGAAGGGACATCAAACCTCTATTTCATAGCTGGGCTGCCCCCCCACCACACCCACATACCCACTCCTGCTCCTTCCCTCTGGTAGGCACTATCACCAGTGCCTGACTATCCAGTTCCTCCATAACAGATGCTCAGTAAAGGCATTTTGAATGAGGTCATTAGGGTAGGCACTAATCCAGTATGACTGTTATCCTCATAAGTAGAGGAAATTGGACACAGACATGCCCATGCACAGAGGGGGGCCATGGAAGACACCGAGAAGGTGGCCAGCTACAAGCCAAGGAGGGAAGCCATCTACAATTCTCAGAAGCAACCAACCCTGCTGATGTCTTGATCTCAGACTTCTAGCCTCCCAGATTGTGAGAATATAAATTTCCATGGTGTAAGCCACCCAGTTTGCAGTATTTTGTGTGGCAGCCCTAACAAACTAATACCTACCTATCAAAGGCACTCTCAATACTCAATTCCTCACACAAGTCATACTGTATGGGGTTTCTACCCCCTTCCCTAGATCACTTCCACCTGCTAAGAAAACAAGCCCTTTTCTATATCAGGCCTAGGACTTCCGTGTTCTATGTGAAAACCATTAATCTGATCATAGCTGTTCTTTGAAATAGAATCTTTTTTCCTGTCTGAACATCTTCCTCAATTGACCCTTGTATGTCATTTTCCATTCTTCTGAAATCTCCAAGTTTCATCATTCCCTTGGCCCCTTCAGAGAATTAGTCCACCTCAGCAGCATGAGTTAGAGTTAAGCTCCATGTTTCCAAGTTTCATTATAGCCATTAGCAAAACAGTAGTCTCTTTTATATACTAAAAGTCTTTCCTATTCAATTCACTTGATCCTCACAGTAGCTAAGAGAGAACGGTAGACCAGGCATTATCATCCGCTTCTGACATAGAGGAAAACTTGACAGCAACATTTCCCAAAGTATGTTCCCCAGAACTCTCATTCAGTGGAATAACTGTTGTCAACAACAAAAAAGGTATGAGGATGGTCTCCAATGCAGACACAAAGGAGTTTGAAAACAATAGGTTGCACCAACCTAAAAAGGATTCCTTACTCCGGGTCGTCTCAGAACCTTTTATGTGTTATATACATCATGGTTCTCCAAGAGAATGTAGAATTTTCAGACTTATTTGACCATGGAAGCTTATCTCCACACCCCACCCCACCCCCTACTTCCTGTCCTACAGAGTGGTCCATGAAACACACTGTTGGAAATGCTGGTTTGAAACGTCGTGTAATTTCCCTAAAAGATAGAGCAAGTAAAGGTCAAAACTATGATTAAACACAGATCCTAGTTACTTACATTCATTTTCAGGTCTATATAAAAGAATGCAGAAATTGCACGCAAAAAAAGACAAAACATTGACATGATGACTGTCCTTAGAATGACTATGAACTTTGAAAACTGTTAGCTAAAACACAAAATTAAATGGGAAAAATAAATCCCTAAAAACCAGAAATAAAATGACACAAAAGAACTTAAATGTGTATCCAATTGGTGGCTCAACTACACAGAGAATAACTGTTCCAAATGTCTTTAAAACACAGTCATTTGACAATAAATCTCAGTGCAATATACCTTAAGAAAAAAAGCCCTGTTAAATAGCAGAATTCTTGGTGTGGGAAAAATGAGTTAAAAGTATAAGATAGAAGTTAAATATGAACGCGTGATTTATCTTTTTGAATTATTGAAAGGAAAGAAGAGAGGCAGGGAAGAAAGAAGGAAGGTAGGAAGTGGGGAGGGAAGGAAGGAGGAAATAGAAAACGTATTTCCTAGTTATTTTTACTGAAACGAATAAAAACAAAGACCAACTCAATAACAACGAGCATCCTTAGCACACAGATTGTGGTGTTGAAATACCATTCGTACTAAAATGAACCAGGGATCCTTGGAGAAATAGCTAGTTACAGGTTTGGAAAAGAAATATACAAAAATAAATGTGGAACTTTTTGTCATACCAGATATCAAGGAAACTATCAAAGACTACTGGGGTCAATGTCAAAAGGACTCAGGAGTTAACTTGAAGAGACTCCCTCTGGCCATGGATGGGACACATTCAGCATCAGTAAGCATAATAACTACAAAGGATTGAAACACATCAAATGTGAATTGTCTGTCGCATTCTCCATGAGCTCATAATGATACTTTAAAAAAAGATAAGGTCACCAATAGAGGAAGCTGGTAAGCCACTCATTATTTTGAAGATTGGTAAATAAAGAAAAAGAATCAAGCAGTTATTTTGCCTTTATTATATAAATTATTCTGCTGGGTAGCCAAATAGTTGATAAGAAAAAGATTCTCTTTATAGAGTATTTCAGCTGCCCTCCCTTTCTCTTTCCCCTTCCTCCTTCCTCTCTCCTTTCTCTTCCTCTCCCTCTCTTTTACACACACACACACACACGCGCACGCACACACGGAGTCGCCCTTGTTTCAAACTACCAAACAGCCCTATGGATGAGACAAACTGCTTTGGGAACTTCAGAAACAACCTCATATTTGAATAGGACCAAAGTGGAATCAACCTAAACTGCATTGTTATTTGTGACTACAGTGATTTAAATGTCTTTATTGCTTAAATGAAACTAATCAAGTTAATTTGTAATTACTTATGATATACTCATTTATTCAACAAATATTTATTAAATAAGTAGCCTGGCCTTAAGGAGTTTATAGACCAGTATTATATACAGCCCAGTAGAATATAAATCATTGTTACATTTTTTGTCAATTTCAGATGCCACTTGGAATTATTCTCACACAAATACAGATTTTTCAACTGCATATATGTACGTAATTATACATACAAAAAAATTTTGTAGATATGGACCACAAAAGAAATAATACATGTTTCTATCACATAGTTCAAATAGTGTTATTGCAACAGAATCTAGGAATAATTCTAAGAACATATATTTGTATTTTTGTATCTTTATATCTAGATGTGAATAAGACAGAAGGTCCACAGATATAATTTGGTGTGAAAGTCTAAGTTCTATAAAATCGTAAGATTTCCAAACTCTGTTTTTAAAAGTTATTAAAATATAAAATGGTGCTTATATCTTTACAGATAAAAAGAATTCTTTAATGTGACAATGTAATGTATTCATTGGTTCATGGTCCCCAAACCTCCAAGGAGTGCCACAAATCTACATCTCTCTCAGTCCAGGATTTTGAATTTAAATTTAAATATATGATATATGATATAACTTTGCCCAACATATTTTGGAGAATTATAAACATCTATAATTTCCAATAATGAGTAACACTGTTGGGTCAGTGTTTAAGTGGATTTGTAAAGCCTATGTGATAACACAAATGCTACTTTATTGCTTTATCTCCAGTGTCTTTCACAACTGCTTGGATTGTCACACTCTATTATGTGGCACACAGATCCACTGGCTAGAGTTATCATGGTACTTGTCTAAAACGGTCTTTGAAAATGAAAATTTGGGCTAAATATAAAGGAGGCAACCTGCCAGTAAGAACTATTCAAACCAAAAAGTCTCCCGAGGGAAATGATAAGAATTCCATTTTAAAATCATATAAATCAAGATGGTAGGAGGTTCCAACTTGTAAATTTTACAGTAAATACATCAAGATTTAAACTCAGATTTTTAAATAAATTTTTATTTATAGTAGAGAATGAAAGTCCCTGTGAGAGAAATAGGGTAAGTCACAAAATAAAGCCTTTGCTTCCTACTTGAGTTTTTGCTTTTGCTCACTAATTTTTTTTAAAAGATTGCCAAACTATAAAAGAGCGCTGAGAAGAGGGGCAGGACACAAAATATGTACGGTGTGATTTTTTATCACCATTTTGTTTTACAGTAGGTTTGGGGTTTGGTTTTAATGACAAAGGAGATGGCAGCTATTGTCAATAGTAGCACACGGCCTCTAGGAACATGGATTTAAAAATCTAAATGAGATACCACATGTGCCCAATAATAGTAGCTACTACATATCACCTGAATGATTGTCATAAAATGAAGGAAAGAACCGAGGTGCTTTGATGGTGTGAAAGAAAATAATCCTTCCTGGATATGCAGTGAAGACAGGTTTGGAAAAAACTCTGTCTATAAAAAGTTATTTTCTATAATTGATGGAGTTAGTTTTCTGGAATAACAGCTGAACTGAACAGAACTAAGCTGTTATTGAATCCACAGTATCAGTTTAGCAGGAGAAAGAACCTCTAGGTGCCCTTTCTCCTCCAGGGTTTCTTTCAGGATCTGGAGAAGAGGGCTCGGAGGAGGAGAGCATCTTCCCCCTTCAGTTATGACGCCCAAATCCGCAACCCAAGGATGTATGATAAGAAGAAATAGAAAACAAAAAAAGTTTTTTTTCAGAACCCCTACCCAAAGCTGTAGTGGAGTATCGCTGTGTTGACTTGTCAAACGCTGGAGCGCTCGTTGTTTACAACTGTTCTTGGGAAAGATCGGAGCTCTGGCATTACCCCAGGTATGCATTTGGGCTGATTGCAAGGGTGGGGCCAGAGAGCACTAAATCTTATTCAAATAAACGAGAGGGGCTGAGAAGAAAAGCGTGAACAGTCATTCTGCAGAATAGACCCCAGTGCAACGCAATTACGATTTATCAGGTACTCTGCATTTTCCTTCCAAAGAATTCTGCAGAACACTGTGGCTTAAATGAAATGCACCAGAGCTGGGATCGAGCGACGATAAGCCCTAATGTGACTCCTTGGTTGGTTCTCTGCTGAAGCTTTCTGTCTGTGTGCACTTCTCTTCCCAAATGGGGCGAGGTTCCAAGGAAGCAGAAAGCCCTCTCTGCAGGCTCCTTGTCTCGTTTCCCCTCTTACCTTCTGTAAAATACTGAGTTCCTTTATGCCGTTTCACAGAGTGAGGTTTAATTACATTCTGGGTTGCTTTTTTCCTGGTCATTCTTCAGTATTACTGATTTGATCAAAACCCCCAAGTAGAGATTTTACTGAGTCCTGAGATCTAAGACATCCAGATCAAATTTTGGAAAACCTTGCATTCCTAATAAAGTTCTCTACTTTCTCAGCACGCTTATCTTACATCGAATTAATAAAGTTTTGGTAGTTGTTTAAATAGATTAAATGTCACACTTTAAATAGAAAGAGAAGGCTCCACCTGACCGACCTACTTTTCATCTGTGATTTAGAAAAAGGCGAGATTAGCATGGATATTGCATTTTCAAGGACCTCACCACTATTAAATAGACTGTTAAGTGCATTTTATGGCTGAAGAGTCTGTTCCCAGCTCAGTCTACAAGACGTGCTAAGTTCATCTCTACCTGCTACATTGAACATTCACTGACTAAAATACTTTCTGTGGGTGTAATACCTAAGCTCTGTATCTTTTAAGTACATAACTCTAAATATTTTAGGACTAGTAAAACGTAACTCAATAAAAGTCCCAAGAACATGTGTTGTCCCTCAAGGAAAATACAGTGTCCATATTTATCCAATGATATACATCCTGTACTCCATTAGCGCTTGCATATCCTAAGGTGACCGGATGTTGAAAAATAACATAGGCACTCATAAAACGGCATTACGAGTCTTATTTAAATCAAAAAAGCAATAATAGCTGGTTAAAACTCCATCCTCACATCAACTCAACTTGTTCTCAGGGTTTCAAGGCTCTGAAAGGAGTGGTTTATGGGCTTACGTTCTAATGAACCAAATAGATATTTTACTATTCATTCTCACTGAAATTTGGGTAAACTTCAGCATTTTCTGTTGTTATTGTTGTGTTATTGAACACAAAAGAAAATGTCAATGAATGAATGTGAGCTAAATCTTTAATTTAAAAATTAAAGATACAGTCCTTATATAAATTAAGAAATTCTTTTCCTGTATCTCCCTCTCTTTCATCAGTTTGTAATCTATCGTGCTGGGTTAGCAAACCCCAAAAGAAGCCAGGCTGTTAAAGGAGAATGCTGCCAGCAGGGCTCCTGACCCGCTTTTGCTCACGTGGCATGCCAGGGCTTTGATTTTAACTGCTTGGTCAAGTCCATCTAATCCAGATCACACACAGGCATAATTAAAAGGATTCTTCAATTCAGAACTTTACGTACCAAAAAGATGCCCCGGGGGTAGGGGGACTATGTATTCTGAGGGTTCCCAAGAGCCCAGACATGCGTCCTATTCTTTAAGCCTTTAAATTCCCCAGCTCGAACTTTCTGAGAGGACATCCTCCTACCCACTCTAAATATAGAGAAAGGCCCTCCTGGCCCTTCCGCTTTCTGCCATGAATAAAGACGTGGCCTTCCCCACTGTGCCCGGCTGGCACCACTGTGGTGGTTCTCCGATGCCCTCGTTCCACTTTGCTCATACCTCCCTCAGAGCGCCCATCGCATGCATGCCTCCTTGTGTTGTCGCTCGTTTTACGCATGTTTGCCTGCAACCAGACGTGAGGCTTTGTCAGAGGAGAAAGGATGCCTTGTTCTTTTCTATATTCTCTACGGTTTTCAGCACAATATTTTGAACCAGTGGGTTCACAATAAACATTTACTCAACTAATTTAAAAAACCATTAACCAACCAGTTACTAATCAAGATCGTACTAATTAAAGACTAAGCAGAGCTGTTAGAGAACTCCCAAATTCCCACTGGGACCAACAAGTATAATTTGAATATACTTGGCAGTACTTTCAGTTTTAAAAATATCCCCAAAGGAGAAAGCATCTGGACCCATCTGAACAATTTATAAAGCAATTTTGACCAAGTTATTAATGACGTGGTAAATTATTTATTCCACAGATATACACTAAGGCTAGGGTTCTTAAAAAAAAAAATAAAAAAGAGTGGAGCACTAAGAGTAGATCAGCCAGATGATTCAAACTCCCATTTCACTTTCCTCAGAGCTGCTTGGATTCTGTCTTCAGTGCTCTCCTTTGCTTGGTTGAGATGTAACCTGTAGTTCTCAACCACAAGAGCGGTCAGCCTACCAAGATGTTGGCAAGTTCTCATGATCCAAGACCACTAATAAGCTTTGTTTGCAAAACGAATTCAACTGTAGACCTAACACTGGAAGACAGAAGACCTGGTTCTAACCCTGTGCTGCCCCCTGACCATTGCCTCGTCTAAAACACTTTATCTTTCCGATCTCAGTTTCCTTATTTGTGAAATCAGAGTGTTTTATATTGATAATCTCCAAGTTCCCATCCAATTCTTAAAATCCTATGAATTTATCACAAATAGCATTAATACTTATCTTTTCAATTCAGTAGGCCTTTTTTGGAAAAAGTCACGTGTGCATGTGGTAGATAAAAAATGGCCACAAATGCTTTGCAGCCCCTCCCAGGAAAAGGTAGGGTCTGTTTCCTCAGTCCCTGAATCCGGGCTGGGCTGTGACTTTCTTCGACTAATGTATATGGCAGAAGTGCTGTTCTGTGGGTTCCTCGGGAGTCTAGGCCTCAAGAGGCCTTGCAGCTTCTGCTCTTTCTCTCTTTGAGCACGAGCATCATGACAAGAAGCCAAGGCTAACCTGCTGGAGACAGATGGCTCAGACAGCAGCCAGCATCCACAGCAGACACTCAAGTGAGTCCACCGTAGACCATCCAGCTTTGTCCGGTCACCAGACGGAGCAGCCACATAACCAAAAGAAGACCAGGAGAACTGGCTGGCTGAGCCCAGCACTAATTGCCACCCTTAGAATTGTAACCAAATAAAACACAGTCATGCATCGTCGCTTAAAGGTGGGGACATGTTCTGAGAAATGTATCATTAGGCGATTTTGTCGTTGTGTGAACATCACAGAGCGCACTTACACAAACCTAGATGGTGCAGCCTACTGCCCACCTGGGCTGTACGGTACTAATCTTATGGGACCACCATCATATATGTGGTCGTCATTGACTGCAACGTCGTTATGCGCACGTGATGGTAGTTGTTTAGCCACTAAGTTTTGCGGTGATCTGTTATAGAGCAATACATCACTGGCGTGATTCACCTGGTAAAGGAAAATTTTGCAACAAGCAAAAATGTCTTCCTTCCTCCCAAAAACCTCAGTCCCCATCCCACGAGAAAACAGCTCCCACAATGGAAGCATATTCTACACACTGCTGTGCATCCTGCTCGATTCCCTACTCTACATCAGCCATAAAAATGGCCTTGGAGCATTGCATTGTATGGATACAGCGTAATTTATCTAACTGCTTCCCTCCAGATGGACATTTAGGCTGTCTCTGCCTTTTTTTTTGTTATTTACAAACATTGATGCAATGATCATCTTTGCACACATGCAGCGTGTGAGTATATCTAGAGGAGATGGGGCTGGGGGTCAAGGATGCTGCTCCCCTGCTCACATCTGTGGAGATTCCACTTCAACAGACAAACTTCTGCCCAACAGCAGGACCAGCCGGGCATCCTGTGGTCCGGCCAATGCCAGTGATGGTGAGCCCTGCTGAAGACAACTTGCTTTTGTTTACCTTCTGTCCCCCTGTCAAACGCTCTTTGTGGTTCTCAGCACTCTGTGTTCCTCCCGGTACGCAATAGCAGGCTTCTGATCTTTTGCCAAAAGCTACAAGTGCCATATCCTTTGCACAGACATCTAGCCTACACCAAGGGGTCTACCCAAGCTTTCTGACTCTGGTCAGCAACCTTACAGCTGCCCCTTCCCGAGGGAAGCCTGCCCCTGATGAGAGAGCTACCAAATGAGTGAACGCCACTAAAAACAATGCCTGCCTTTCTCTGCATCGTACCCGCTGACAGCATCCTTGCTTTATTCCTGTTTCCCTCTCCACTCCAGCCGTCCTCTTCTGTGTTCTCCAGAAGGTTGTGATTTGGGAGCAGCCTCGCCCCTCTCCACAGGTGTCTGACAGGAGGCGTCGACTTGGAGAGAACACAAGCCTCTAAGACTCTGGTTCGCAGCCGCACCAGCACCCCTGACCGAAGTCTCCAGCCTCCAGACACTCTCCCTAGGGAAGGATGTCCAGGCTCACTCTCCAGAAGTACCCGAACCCCTAAGTGTGAGAAGTCAGTTTCTGAGACACCTCAGGGTTCTGAGGGTGAACGACGCCTCACACAGGGGACCAGGACTTCCCTGTGGCCCTACTCGCAGAGGAAAGGCACCTTCGGTCACACACTCCCAGGTGCTACAGCTCAGTGCACCCTCTTACGCTCTCACGAATAATGAACTAAATGCATCTACAAAACAAATGAGGCTGGAGAGCGAGATACTTTCCTAGCCTCCCTTGCAGCTAAAATGCCCAAGTGTCCAGGTTCTGGTCAATGACTTGCAGCAGAATCAGCTGGTGGGGCGCCTGTGAAAGCCTGCTTTCCTGACGAAAAGGATGGATGTGGTGTGCTCTGCCCCAGGAACCCCCACCCCCTCCTCCTGCATTGCATATGAAAGTAATACCTGGAGCTCTGACAGCCTTCTTGCAACCATGGGTGATGTGGCAGTTTTCTATTGCCAGTTTACTGCAAACTTAATGGCTTAAAAAACAAGTTTATTATATTAAAATTCTAGAGGTCAGAACTTTCCCAGCTTTTAAAGGCTGCCTGCCTTCCTTGGCTCATGGCCCCTTCTGCCATCGCCAAAACCAGCAGCATAATACCTTCAAACCTATGTTTCTCTGACCTCTGCTTCTGTCAACTTCCTTCCTTCTCGGGCTGACTCCCCTGCCTCCCTCTTGTAAGGACCCTTGTGGTTACATTGGGCCCACCTGGATGAATCACTGTAATTGCTCCATTTCAAGATCCTTAACTAAACCACATCTACAAAATCCCTTTCGCCACATAACTAATATATTCATCGGTTCTGAGTATTAGAATGTGACATCTTTTGGGGGCTTTTATTCTCAATACCAAAGTGCATAGTGCGTAATACGCACGATGACCCAAAGCTGAGGCTGGTGGAACAGGAAGACGGGAGGAGCCCAGATTCCTGCCGACATTACAGAATCACGGTACCGGCCCTTGACTGCCTACCTCTGGGTAATTAAATATCCTCATTGCTTCATCACTCAAGTCACCATTAATCATTCCTTTGCAGCTGAGCGCGTTCTAACGGCTGTGCTGCTCTCGCTGTGCGCCATCTAACATGCTGGGTTAGGTGGGGCCGTCTGGGACGGCGCTTTGTCTGCTGCAGGTGCACTGACGGCCCTGGAGGCACCGCACGGCTTTGCCTGTGAGCCGTTGTTTTTCCTTCCTACACTTTTGCCTTTCTACCCTCTCTTTCTACCCCCTCTCAGAGCTGTCCCGACCCCTGCGCCACCCGCATTCTCCTGGCCGACTCACAACATCACAGCCACCTCTTCTAGCTGTCTCTCCCTGCCAGCCCAGAAGTCTTCCCTCTGCTCCCAAAGTTCTGGGTAGGAAGCCAGCCTTGGTGTTTCCAGGGCAGCCTGACTCTCCCCGATCGTATTGTCCTTTTCATATCCATCAGCTCCTCAAAGTCAGAGACCTGTGCTTGTCTTACTTTTGCTGCATCCGGAGGCTAAATGATGCGATCAGGAATCAGTTTCCCTCCAGCCCTCGCGTCTGGTTTTCTTTCTTGGCTTTATTGCTGAGCACATGGAATAAGATGGCCACTAGGAGCTTCAGGCTTACCTTTTACCAACTTGGCAACCTAGATGGAAAGAGAGTCTCTCTCTCACAGCAGGTCCAGAAAAAGCCCTGGCCTGACTCTCATTGGCCTCAATTCGGCCAGCCTGGGCCACATGCCAACTTGTGAAGCAGAGATTCGGGTCAGGCCCACCGGAACCACCAGAACTCAGAACAAGGGAGGGAAGGTTCTGCAAAGGAAAACTGAGGCTTTGCTACTAGAAAATGAGCAGACCGGATGCTGGGTAGGCAGAAACAACTGAAGACCACAAGAGAAGGCGACATGGATAGTTTTCTTTTCTTGGGCTCTTGCTAGGCTCCAGACACCAGGCTGAGCCATTTTTATTCACTAAATAAACAGTTCCTGAGCACCTGCTACATGCTACGCATGAGGACAAGAAAGATATGTTATCTCATTTAATCTTCGTGACAAGTGTATGAGGTATATATTTTACTTATCCCTATCTAACAGGTTAAAAAATTAAACAGCACGTAGCATTGTGCGCTTAAGTAACTTGCTCAGAGGCACATGGGAGTGAGCACAGAGCTAGAATTCAAGGCTCATCAGAGAGCTTTAGCCTAAGCAGACACACACCCTGCAAGTGTGGACGAGAGAGGAGGTGGGAGCAGGCAGCGTGGCCCTAGTGGCCTCCAGGGCCGGGCCATTCCAGGGAACGCCTAGGACCCAGACAAGGCACTCCAGTCAAGTCAAAATGAATCTCAAGGGCAGGGAGAGATATAGATACATGACCGAAGGAAGACAGACCCCTGGAGTTGGCAGGAATGAAGGGGAATTTGTGGACGAATTCTATATTTCATTTCATTTTTAGCATAAATGAGTGCTCATCCTCCCTCTTTGTTCCTTTCCTCACCCCCTGTAGTCAATAAGTGATAGACCCCAAGAGCTGGAAGCTGACTTAGAGAGCATCCAGTCAAAACCCAGATGGCAGCCAAGGTCTTCCTGCCTCTTAAGACCTCGTGGAGTCCACTCAGGACCCACCTCCCCGCCCTGCCCCCGCCGCCTCCTGCGGAAAATCCAATGCCCTTCCAGACGTCTCCACCAAGACCTAGAGCCTAATTCTCATGGCAGTTGCTTCTGGCTCCGACTACTTTGTCTTCTAAGTTCTTGGTCTCCATATTGTCGCTTCTCCCTCATCTCAGCCTCATCAATTCAAACGTAATTCAACCCAATTATACAAAATAAATATATTTATCTCCTACACCTCATCTTGTGCTGAGAAAACTGAGGGATGAAGAGACTGGAAGACTTGCTCCAGATCAGGTAGCCAGGGAGGGGCAGGGCCTGGCTAAGAGGTGGGGTCTTTGGTCCCCTCATCATCTGCCCAGCCAGCAGATGCTGTTGTGCAGGGCCCGATAGGCTAAGAGAACTCGGGGGCATGCGCCCATTTTTCAACAAAGAACTGCAACCAGGAGTTTTCCTCAGTCTCCAGTACTCATTAATTAACACTCTGTCTTAGTCTGCTTGGCGCTATAACACAATACCTCAGGCAGGGTGATTTAAGGTCCATCAGGGCAGTTCCTGCTGAGGATGCTCTTTCTGGCTTGGAGGTGGCCACCTTCTGTGTCCTCAAATGACCTTTCCTCAGTGCATGGGGTGGCGGTGAGGAGTGAACCTCTGGTGTCTGTTCCCTTTCTCATCAGGTCACCGGTCCTGCTGGATTAGGGCCCCACCCTTATGACCTCATTTAACCTTATCTCCTGAAGACCATCTCCAAATATAGTCATGCTGCGGGGCGGGACTGCAACATACGAATTTTGAGGGACTACAATTCATAGCAGAATCCTACTAAAAGTTAGGGAAAAAACAATGAGTCGTCTCAGAAAACACTTTCACCTGCCTTCTCAAGTCTTAGAGAAGTCCTAATTGTGAAAATAATGAATTATGGATAAACTCTTAAGTTTTCATTAGTAGGGCAAAAGAACTTACAAATCACCTAACAATTCTTGAGCGCTCGCTGTGTACCAGGCACTGCTGTAAACGCTTTACACGTCTTAACGAATTGCATCCTCATACCACCTTATTAGGTAGATTCTATTTCAAATCCCACTTTGCAGGTGAAGAAATGGAACCTGTCCAATATCACACAGCAAGTGAGGGGCAAGGCTAGGATTCAAACCCAGATAGTCTGTGCCTGTGTTCTTAACTACAACTCCGTATCACTTACACTTATTATAGTTATTTCCAATTTCCTGTGGTAAATAAATATAGTTATACAAAAACAATTGGAAAATAACATGTATGAGTTATTTTTTATATAGCTTATTCATATAAAGTGCTTAGAACAATAATTCTAAGTTAAAAAGCAAAAATAGAGGCAATTGAAAATTACAGCCAACTCACATCGGCAATGCATGAGCAAATCATCCCTCCTGAAAATGTGGGAGCTCCAGCGAGCGGCGTAGGTCATAAGTAATGGGAATGATGAAAAGTCACCAAGCCTGGTGTTCCTGAGTCGAATAGAGAGTCCTCATTATGCCGTAACAACACTTAAGTTATGTTGTAAATACCAAGTATAACAGGAAAGAGAACACCGTCCGACCAGGATGACCATCTCTGCCAGTCTGCCAGGAACTGTCCTTCTCTTCCAGTCCAGAAAATTGGTATCTCCTCTGGAACCAGAAACAACTGTACTCATCCCAACATGTTTTTTATTTTGTTTTGCTGTGTCTTTGGTTTATGGTATTCAAAATTGAAAAATTTAATTTATTTTTTTTCTTATGGTCTCCATTTCCTGAGGTAGTGGATGACAAGTCCTAGTTGGAATTGGAGAGAGGGATGGAATTAAAAAAAAAAAAGATTGCATCACAAGGGCCCAAAAAGTATTCAAAGTAAGCACAATTCTCTGCTTTCAAATCCCCACATCCATCTGGAGGGACATTTATCCCAACTCTGTGACTCAGCCTGGCTTGGGTGGGGTCTCAATCACCCTCAACAACTTGTCTCGATTGCGTTTCCTCTCTCTTCCCAAAGGCTAGGAAACTTTAAATAATTTGACCAGATGAGATTTTTCACCTGTTGTTCCAAAAGCCATTGTTAATGGTATAAACCTTCTCCCGAGTACTTAGGCAGGGAGCCCAGGTTCATTAAAAAAATCTCCCTTCCCATGGTATTATTTTTGCCATAACTTTAAAATGTCTGTTTTAAGTTCAAAAACTAAGCAGAGACTCTTTTCCTCTATGAATTTCTGCTGTAAGAAATAATAATCGCTAATGTGTGTTATATTTTATAATAACGGTACTACCTCAAGGGGTTTTGGTGAGAATTAAATGAGGTAATATGTAAAAATTGCCCAACACAAGTTAGTACCCCGCCAGTGTTGGCTGGCCAAGCACTGCTGTAAGGGCCTGACTTGCACACCGCAACTTCCCGAGGTGGCTACTGTTATCATCCTCTCCTTACCACCAAGGTCACTAAGTAACAGTCAGGTTACACAGTCACATGGCTAGAAACTGGCAGGCTGGATCTCAAGCCCAGGCAGTCAGCCTCCAGATTCTGTCCACGATGCCACATTGCTTCTGCCTCTCTGAGAGGAAACAGACAAGCCGCGGGAAATTCCAGGGACGGAATCAAAGGTTACTTTTCAAAATATTACTGCAACACTCTACTTTGAAATGCATCAGGAAAGTAAGATGGACTGATGGATAGATGAAAGGATGGACAGCTGGACTGAGTATGTGATAGAGCAAGTGTACTGTGTTAATGGTGCAATGGTGTCTACGGATGTTTGTTTCAAAATTCTTTCAACTTTTCTGTATGAAATTTTCTATAATAAAATTTGGACGCTCTCCCCCAAATATTACTGCAGCATATTTGTACCCTAAGAAGGGCCATTCAGGTGATTCTGTCTTTTTAAAAAAATTTTACCCTATCCAGCACCCCCCACTACATACGACAGCACACACTGAATTGCTAAATTGTAAGGATAGGCAGAGTACTATGGGATTCTTAAATAACAGTGATCACAGTGGACTGGCCTAAAACCAATGAAAGAAGTAAAAAAGTATCCCCAAGGAATGTCATTGTGAGTCTCATTTCTGCAGATTGTGGCAAGTAGCAAAAGGGGAGAAAAATTACTATGTTTAGCACAGGCTAACACAGAAGACCCCTGTGCCGATAATCAGTGAATCAACATTTTTTAAGGAGAGAAGTTAGAAGTGGAATGCAAATTATTTGCAAATATTTAGATAGTATCTTTGGGCTATTAGTATTAATATAATAAGAAAAAAAGCTCACGTGCTTATTGCTTGTTATATACCCAGACTACTCTAAACACTTCACACGTATTAACTCAGTTAATCCTCTCACCACCTCTATGAGTGCAGGTAATATTGTCCCCATTTTACAGACAAGGTAACTAAGTCATAGAATTTAAGTAACCTAAACAGGGTAACATAGCTGATAAGTGATGGAGCCAGAATTTGAAATTAGGCAAGCTCATTTCCACACCTGTGCTCTTACCCACTCTGTACACTGCCTCTTGTTAGGGTTTTAAGTAGTTAATTCATAACCCTTCTCTTTCCCAAGTAAATTTAGAACCACTTGAGAAGTAGACACAGGAGTCAAAGATAAGAAATATTAGCTTTATTTCTAATGAGAGCTACATTAAGTGATGTGCAACCAAGTGGACTTGCTAATATTTGCTGAGCTAGTCAGACTTACCTCCCCGGTCACAGGCAGCGCTGAAGTTACAGACCTCACTGCACAGAGCACGTTCTGCTAAGGTCACGGCATGGCCGAGGCTGAAAACCAGAATGCACCCTCTCTGTGAGCAGGCAGGTCCCGGACGCGCAGGAGCAGCTGCTCCACAGATGCCCAGGCCCTTCTCCCAGACTCACTCAGCAGACAAATCATCCTCCCTCCCTCAGGGGAGGCGGGGGAGAGAAAGGCTCACACGTCCTCTAATGAAAATGCCTCCCCACGGAAACATATGGAACAGGAAATAGTATTTTCTCAGCTAACACTTCTTAGGTATTAAATTCAGCCATATAAGAAGAAAAAAAAAACTGCTGGAGACACACACACACACACACACACACACACACCCCATGAGTAATGTGGAGGCTTCCCAGAAAGCATATATGATATTCTAATATTCTAAGGAGAAACTGAGGTTGCCCTAGGAGGGCTGGAGGGTGGAAAGCTGGAGGAAGAAGCCTCCTGCAGCCATATCTGATGGAGATAACCCACTTAGAGCACTAGCACGGTTCCTGGCACGTGGTAAGTGGTCAGCTAATCTTCTTAGCTCCTATCTTTATTTTTGTTGTTGTTCTGTCCTCAGTGACAATTCACTTTCTGTGTGAAAACACAGAATAAAACCATTTGAATAGATTCCTGGCCAAGTCTTTTTCAGAGGACAGAAACGTTTTCCATTTTATAACACTGTGAATTTTGCAAAGCACTTTAACATATATTATCTCATTTGATTCCCAGAACAACCCTGGTAAGGCAGATATCACAGTGCAAATTGCATTTTGTGCAGGAATTAGATTCTAAAGTAATATGTAAGGTAAAAAAATCAAATATAATAAAAATTAGCCACAAAATCCCTTAAATTTGCCTATACAATATACAAGCATACCATCTTTTCCTTAATCTGATAGCCTGCTTTTCCTCAATTGCTAGAACAGGTTGATGCCTCTGGTTGAACTCCAGGTGTACCAGCTGGCTTGCATTTACGGGCCACGTTGTACAAATAATATAAGGGCGATATATTTAAACACAGGTATCCCATCCTGTTTTCTGTAGCAAGATGCTCACACTGTAAAAGGCACATGGAAACTAAGACATCATACTGGAAACAGCAACTTCATGCAGCCTTTGCTTCCTCTCCCTGGGTGCCACGCCCGTGGAATGGAATTCAAGTCAGCTTTTTCATTCCATCTTCTCTCTCTCTTTCTTTCTTATACTTTCAAACTGATGTTTGTTTTAACTTGAGTAAGCGAAACAGACATATAATGTCTCCCCCAGATTATCATAATCTGAGGTTTATGGTTTCAAGTGACTTAGCTAAAGTCACCAGGCAGCAAACCCCCCACCTGGCTGACTTCTATCCCATCCTCCTTTAACTAGACAACATCACATCCTCCCATTAACCACACAGTATCACTGAGGTGGTCTTTACAAGCTCAAAATTAGGTATTGGCCTGATCTGAGCCAATGTAGGCAGACAGCGACTTCTCCTAGTGAAATCTTAGTGTACCTCTAAAAAAATGTTAAAATTAGTCCACCTAGACCGGAGCTCAGCACAGACAGAAGGCGCATGTCCTTGTTCTGGTGAAAGTGCTATCATATCTTTAACGACTCTTGTCAAGACCTCTCATCCACAAGACTGAAAAATACCCTGAAAGCAAACAAGTGATTTACCAAGTGGCACCAAGAGTAAATTGTTTCACATTTGTTAAGTTGTGAGAACACAGAACTGATACTGTGCTCAAACAGATGGAAGGGACAGTGGTCTCAGCAACTTCATTTTTAAATATGAAACGTGACCACCCTTGGTATATGATATCAGAGAAAAAAATAAAGGCAGTCTTATGAAAATACAACCAGTATAAAGTCAGCAAAACTGTAAAGTCATAGTGGCCACCATTTTTGAGCACTCCAAACACATTATCATAGTAAATCTTCACATTATGACCCTCATTTTATAGATAAGAAAACTGAGCTTCAGAAAGACCAAATAACTTTGATCCAGACCACGCTTAGAAAACAGCTGAGCCATGGGCCGGCCTGGTGGCACAGCGGTTAAGTGCATATGTTCTGCTTCTCAGCAGCCCTGGGTTCGCCGGTTCGGATCCCGGGTGCGGACATGGCCCCGCTTGGCACGCCATGCTGTGGCAGGCGTCCCACATATAAAGTAGAGGAAGATGGGCATGGATGTGAGCTCAGGCCCAGTCTTCCTCATCAAAAAAAGAAAAAAGAAAAAAAAAGAAAACAGTTGAGCCAGGATTTGACCTCAGGACTATCAGATCCAAAGTCCATGCTCTTTCCAGAATATCATTCTAGGGGCTGGCCCTGTGGCCGAATGGTTAAGTTTGTGCACTGTGCTTTGGCAGCCCAGGGTAGAAGAAGAAGATTGGCAACAAATGTTAGCTCAGGTGCCAATCAAAAAAAAATATATATATATATCATTCTGCCTCTCAAATAATAAACTGTTCCCAACAAGGGAATCACTTTTGAAAATACAGTATAGCTATCTCTTACCTGGTAAGTTTTTAGCTATTGTCGTTAATGAAGTTTTTTCTCACACTTCATCTCATTTATGTAAGAATATTTTAAAGCAACAGGTAAATAAATGTAACCCATTAAGTGTGTATATTGAATCCACTGTATGAGAACGATGGTTCCCGAAGCAGAGAGTGGGTTCACTCCCGGTCTCCTGTGGGGCTTCTTCAAGTTATCCGTGGGGCCCTATGGGCAGTGGTGGTAGAAGCGGGTGATTCAGTCCCCTACCCTGAACTGCAGTATATACCACCAAGATCAGGCCAAAGGAGTCATCAAACTGCTGGAGGTTTGAATGACAGACATCTTGGAATAACAGATATCTCAAATCAAGACAAAAGTTAAATTAAGTTTTAAAAAAGTTCTAAATTTTTCAATAGTTGCTCAAAAGGATCTGTTGGCTAAAATTTTGAAATGATAGTTAGAATGCTGTAATTCTCCTCTTTCTCTCAGCTAAATTTTCAGTAGGAGTCTTTACGTGGGCAAGTATAGAATCCATCAGATAATTCCAATTCAATGTCAGGACTAGGGCTAGGAACTAGTCTTGTCTTTTAACCCACTCTATTAACTCTTGCACTGGATTCTCTCCAGCAACAAGAGCAACTTTACCATGAAGTCGTTATTCCTGACGTGTGTGAAAAGGGGATGCTGTGGAGTACTATCAATGAAGCAGATGTTTCACAATGCTTGTGATTAATTTGTGCTGATCTTGATGCCACCTTGCTCTTGTAACCAACATTTACATTTGCAAGATGGTAGAATTAGAGAGATGACTTACTTGCATAATCTGTAAAAATGACAAAGAAGTAAGCTAACTGGGCTAGGTAAAGACTGAATCAACAGGGACTACACAAACTAGATAGCAATTTGCAAATAAAGTAGTAAGAGCATATTATCTTGATCCCCATTGGAGGGCAATGGCCAAATAATCTGGGATTTCCCTTCTTTCTTCTTCTTTATGTTAAACAGTAGAATCTGTGTGAATATTTTTCAGTGAAGACATCGAAGTTTCTAGTTCCATATGGCGAAGGGTTTGGATGACTGACAGGGAAGACATTTTTTAAAAATGATTACAGCAATGAGAGAGAAATTAAATGATTTAACTTTTAAAAAATACCTTTCGTCTGGTTAAAAAAAAGAACATGAGATTCAACAACCATCCCACAAGATTTTTACCACCTGGACAGTCTAAACCCAACCCTAAAGGAGGCGGTAAGTAGGTAACTAGGGCTCTCCAGGGCGTCTCAGAGCAAAGCCCATGGGGCACCTAGAAATGTATACTGAGTGCAGAATCCTGGTGCTTTCTTGAAGCTTTCGCTTTTGCTTTTGCTCAGTTTTCCCCACAAACAACAGTTTTAAAGTAGAGGCCAAACCACAGTGAATTCTTTGTGTTCCTAGATAAAGAAACCCAGCACATGATAATATGATCACCTTTAATATTGGAATCTAAGCAGATTACTCTCAAATTCTCCATACTTTACTAAGGAAATGAAAAGCTTCTATAAAATAAAGGCACTCTAACAAATAAAGAGGCCCCTAAGTGCAATGGATTGTTTTGTGGGATAAAGATCCCTCTTCTACAGGAGGAGGGGAGCACAGGCTGGCTGAAGAGGGGGGACTCTGGAAGGGTTTTCTCCATTAGGCGGGAGGTGGACCTGACCACTGGTGTTTCAATTTAGGAGAAGGAGTTTTCAACTAATTTCACAATGGCAGAGAAAACACCCCAGAAAATCCCATTATATATGAACATTGATGTGTCCTATACTTTTTAGATCTCTAATCAATGCTTTTTGAATTCCTTCACTTAAGAAATTAACATGGTGTTTACAAAAAGCATTTATGATCAGAAAAGGATTGAAGAAAAGAAATGGGAAGAAAACAGTCCCCCAAACTCTTAAGAAAGACTTGATTTGATCCATTAACAGCCTTCAAGATTCCTCACCCCACTCCCATGGTTCTAGCTTCTCATTTCTTGCACAAACAATTTTGATGTCCCCTTTGTGCTCAGCAGTGTCAGACAGTAGGAACTCACAGGGCATCGCTGACAAGGGTTCATTAGTTGGCACGATGGGCTCCAAGAAGGTGCAACTAACCTGAGCTGGGAGGCTCAGGAAGGCTTCCCGGAGGAGGCGCTGCTTCCCAGGTGGAGCTCGAGAGCAAAGAGAAAATTTGGGGTTTGGGGTTATCCTGGCGCTGACAGCGATCCCGGGCACGCGCCCCTTGCAGGAACGGGTAACGGGCCAAATGTGTTGATGATCTTGTGGAGAAAACCGAGTCTGGCTTACCGTCTGTCGCGAGGAGAGAGAGGAAGGGGTGGAGGGAGGAAGAGAACCCCAGCTCCCTCTTGGGCGGGACGTGCGCTGCAGCCCCAGCCGCCGCATCCGGGAGGAGCGTTCCGAACGCCGGGGCCTCGGGAGCGGGAGCGGCGGGGCCGGGACGGCCGGGGGACACCTGGCGGCCGATGGGGGCACCGTCCGTCCTCGTGACCTCCCTCACCACTCGCCCGGGCTGTGGCCTACCCAGGACGCAGGAAAGTCGCCCTGGTCCCCCACACGTCCCAGGCGGGGGCGTCCGGGCCTGCTGGTGCGCACGGCGGGGATCTGCCTCCTGGCACCGGCAGATGGGCGCAGCCGGGGGCTGGGAGCCGAGGCCCCCACGCCCCTCGGGCACCCCCACCCCGCGGCGGGGCCTCCCAGGACCCGCTCCTCCCTAAAGTTCCCTCCCTCCTTCCCCCTCCAGGCAGTGGGCGGGGGTCCTGCAGGCTGGGCCCGGGGCTGGTGGCCCGGGCGGGTGGGGGAAGCGCACCCTGGGGCCTGCGGTTCCCACCTTCTATCTTTCGTCCAAAGCGCGAGGCCAGAAGGAGACGGAGCCGCCGGTCCCGCAGAACAGGACCGCGCCGCGCTGGGCTGGCCCGGGCGGGGCGGGCGCCCAGGGTGCAGGGCTTGGGCCCGGAGCTGAGCCCGCGCGGCCGGCGCCTCTCCGCATCTCCTTTCCTCTCCTCTCCACTCTTCCCCACCTTCCTTGCCCCGCTGCTCGCTGTTTTCCTTTCCTCAAGTGGGACCTCCTTCCCGGGTGCAGAACAATGTTTCCTCCTCTAAGTATTTACACAGCTCACGCAGGAGCCGCTGAGTGACCTTGGGGAAGTCACGGAACCTTCTGGGGCTCTGTGCAAAGAGGGGAGGGTGTTCTCCAGGGCTGTTCTCCGGAAGATGCTCTGGAACTCAGCCCGGGAGGGCTCGCCGGAACGAGGGCGCCCTTCTCGCTCCCCGCTTGCCGCGGGCAGGACTGAGCTGTGCGCAGAGCACAGAGTCGTCTGGAACCAAGAAGGGCTTTAGGTACGAGTTTCATATTAAAATAGAGGAGGGAACTAATTTAAATCTCATTTTTAAAAGTCTGATGTAAGACACTTCCTAGGGAAATAATAAGGTGATAACGCTGCTTTTCTACGACTCCTTGGCTGATTTGGCGACGTTTCTTTTCAAGTTTTGTTCCGGCACCCGCCCTCCTCGGCCGGTCTTGCCCCCGGGGCGCAAAGAATGGCTGGTACATTCCTAGGAGGGCGCGGGGAGGGTGGTGATGCTTAAGAGAGAAGTTGGCTCTGGTGGAACCGCCAACTGTTGGAGGCAGGCAAAGGGCGGGTGGTCGTGTCCGCGGGCTGGGGATCTGGTTACCTTGAATTCGCCCGGAGGCCGCGTCTGCGCTAATGGGCGTCTGTCAGCGGCGGGCTCAGGTTACCCCACTTGCCTCGGACAGTGGAAGAAAAGGGGCAAACAGCACAGTGGACGCTCAGCCAGGAGGAAGCCCGCCAGGCCTCTGGGGCAGGGCGAGTGGGCGCCGCGCGCTGCTGCTCAGGCCCAGGGCTTGGTCCAAGGACTCGAGGCCAGGAGGAGACTCTACCTTTTAAGGCCGCTCCGGACCCGCCTCTTTTGCTCCACTCTCCAGGGAGCAGGGAGCTGGAATAGGTTCTGCGACCCCTCTTAGAAAAACCCACTTTTCACACCTAAAATCGAGTTGTTCAAAACCAAACCAAACACGGCAGGTGTTTGGAACAGAGTTGTTTCTCTGTCCGGAAGCCATTACCCAACAACGACAAACTCCTTCCACGCCCTTAGCTCTTCGCAGTTTATAAAACGTTTTCCACTGACACCGACTCACCCAACCCCGCCAGCCCGAGCGGCAGGCAGACGGCTCACTCTCGCACAGGGAGCAGAGGAGACGCCGAGACACCACGCAGTCTGTCCAAGGTCACGGTCAGGAAATGCCTGTTCCCTGGTTGGGATCCCCTCTGCAAGGCCTACTCGTTCCCCTGCTTCTGGTCATCCACCACCATGAACTAGATACTCCACCCCCCCAAAGGTCAGCCTGGGCACTCTGAGAACGCCCTTCCAACCTCCCCACCCGGCCCCCCGCGACGAGTCCATTCACTAATTTACGCAGACACAGGTGGAGGCCGAGGGACACAGGGCTCTGGGACATTCTCTTAGGACAGTTCTTCAAGGAATCCACGTCGAAACGCGCGGACACACACACACACACTAGCTTTTCACGGTCCCCTCACTGCCAAGACTCTCCCTATAAGCCCAGTAAAATAAATAACCTCAAATATAACTCTTAATTGCTTCCAAGTCGATGTTTCCTCATCACTAAACTTTATTGCTTCCAATCTTTAGGACAAACTCCCCTCGGGACTCTGTCCCTTCCAGGAGACGGGCTGAGGAAAGCAGCCTCTCCGGGATTCGGCCTGGGCGTCCCAGGCCGGGAGGGCGAGCGAGGGAGTCAGGCGCTCGGAGCCTGGGAGGCAAGGCGAGGCCTCCGAGGGCTGGGGCTGGACCCTCGGAGACAAACGGGGAAGTTTTCCACCTGCTCGTCGCCCCCTACAGGCCACGTGGGCCACCGCAGCGGGAGCCCCGCGTGGCGCGCGCACTTTTTGCTCCAGTCTCGGTTCGCATTTCCCTGGACCTCCAGATCCACCCTCCATTCTGGGGGACCGAGCGCCGGGTTCCATTCAGGGACACCGCCCTGGGGATGCTGTAAGGACCACAGGCCTCGGAACTGGATTGACTTTCTAGAAATAAGTGCCCGAGGAAGTGAAAGCCAGTTTAAATTCGTGCGTAGCCGAAAGCTAAAATCCTCCCCATAAAAATCAACCCGCTTCCTCTTTTTATTACAAATAAATCTACCTAAGTGGAATAAAAAGCCGGTATCAGTCGTGTCGCCTCTAAATCTCACTGTAAGAGGGGATTTCAGTGCCTTTCGTCTCTAGTGCCCGCGTTCGGTCATATCAAATGTATGTTTCAACCCCCCAGCCCCCACACGTGCTTGCGTTCATTTCATATGATTTTACATACGATTTCTTGCATTTTGCCTTCTGCTCTGAACCTTCGTGGTTAACCAGCTTAAACCAAAAAGGGCTTTTCAGAGGGGTACGGCCAGGCCTGTCTCCCAGACATCTGCCAGGACTTTAAACAGCCGCTGGCCGTTTCGGGGTCTGGATCTGAGCGTCTCCTACCCTCCAAGAGATAAAGGAAGGGGACCATCTCCAGGCTTTGGTTGAAGGTTGAGAAGCTGCTGGAAGGAAGGCCGCCGGCCATCTCCGCTCCTCTGCACCCGCCGCCGAAGGCGTCGCTGGAAACAGCCCCGCGGATCCCAAGCGGCGGCTGGTGGCCGAGTGTCAAGCCGCGGGCGCAGGCTCGGCCGGTATTGCTGCTATGCGCGGAAATATGAGCGAGTAATTTTATAAGTAACAAAGGATCAGGGATGGAATGAGGCCCCTGTTATCCAATGTCATTTAGAAGCCTTGGATCAGCAGCTTCTTGAGGCTAAAAGTGAATTCAAGAAGCCCTGCCTTTCCCTTTTCCCAGGGGTGTCAGCTAAATTTAGAAATAACCTCTATGTGTTTGCACAAATCATGTACCATTTGCTGTTTGTGTAAAAACCGATTAGCCAGACACAACTGTGAAACAACTTGTTACTTTTATAGCTGCAACACACAAACAAATTTAGATCCGTTTAGTTTTCCTTGTAAAAGGAGATTAGGAGGGACCCGCCCGGAGACTGTGTGGTCCGTAATCTCTTCTGCGTGAAGGGTACGTCGCTCCTCCGGCGGCGGCTGATTACCAGGTTCTTGTTTATCGAGTTAAACTCTCTCACCCCCGGCAGCTTGTTTTATTTTAGGACTCTGATCCAGAAGGAATGTTTACTCAGGATACAATAATGTTTACTGTTTACCAGGAAAACAGATCCGGTATTTGCAAGGAAGTGTCTCTCAAAGAGACTCCCCAGCCCACGCCGACAGCAGAGAAATGAGGCTCGGGTCCGAAGCCGGGGGCATCTCCGCGCCCAGGAGGCGCGGGGGACGCCAGCGCCGGGGACCGGCCGCGTTCCGCGCACAGGACGCGCAGGAGGCCGGGCTGACAGTACTGCTGCCCGCTCCAGGCTTAAAAAGCGATTTCGCATAAGTAATTGTAACAGCTAAATTAATTACAAAATAATTAGAATTGATGCCATTTGAGGATATGTTAGTGGTGATGGGAACCGGCCTCCCGCGTCTAGATGTTTCATTTCTGCCATAATACTCTCAAGATTGCAACAGCTAAAATGAACGTTAAAAATAATCCACTAGGACACCTCTCCATTCCAGCCCTATGATCTCGCACTTCACATCAACCCAGCCTAAGGTATCTTTAAAAAAAAGTTTTTAAAAAGGGAGTGATGTGCACCTGGTCTTAAAAAGGTATTAAGGCCGCTACTCCTTGGCCTCCAGAAAGGCTTTCGGTTGGAGGGAGAGGAGGCGTCCACAGGAATCCTTCAGAAATCGAAATTATGCTGTGGATTGATTATTGCCATAGAAAAGTGGCATCTTATTTGAAAATATTGTGAAAGAATAAAACAACTATGTATTATCTACCGAGTTAATAGAGATAATACAATTGCACTGCAAAATTTAAAATGCCATCACATACATTTAAAAACATCAAGTAGGTTTATTTACTACTTCCACTGAAGGAATGAGAGCTAATTTCAAAAACCTAAGATTTAAATGCTAAAATGAGGGATATGTTTGGAATTTACATTCTTTTGAAAGGATAATTGAAATGACCAAGAACTCTTATTCGAGAAGCCTTCCTTGTGAAAGACAGAAGTCTGGCGTTTTAAAAAAATTAAAACCTTGTGCTGTTGTTTAGACGTAGGTTGGTTTTTTAAATGGCAGCTCATTTTATCTCCAGAAATATCTGGTCATTTAGATTTAATATATTGACATGAGATCATCACCCATATCTTGATTTTATGTGGAAAAGAATACGATTTAAATTAGGCATATTCTTTCCTTTCCCAATTAATTTTTTCTTACACTCAAATTACAAATTAGCAAAGTTTGAAGAGGCCATTCTTCCAAACTCCCGAATTTCTGGGGAAGAGAAGATGCAAACGCCACTTAAAAATCTTGTCATTTACCTCGGACACCTAAATAAAACACTAGGCTGAGCATTTTAAAAATTTATTTACAAAGTTGTGTACAACACGATGGAATAACATTTAGAATACCATATATATTCATTCATATATAAACAGACTTTTATAATAGAATGACACTTTTCGCCTTTTGAAAATTTTTTTATATTTAAAATCTCCCAACGTCTCTATACATTTTCTTTTTCCTCACATAAAACTGCGGAGAGTGAACCTTCAAAAAAAATGAAAGTTCAGAGCTCTAAATCTACTGAATTTATTTTTTCTTAAAAAAATAAAAACCCCAAAAGGAAAGTCAGTGATTTTTATACAAATATGTACAAAGCGTCTCCCTCCCATCCCCACGGGACCGAGAGCGGGCGCCGTCGGGGCACGATTTTGGGAAATTCCGTTCTCGGCTTTACCTGTGCTGAGAGCTACTCCGGCGGGCGCGCGGCGCGAGCAGACCCCGCCAGCCGAGGGGCGCCAGGGGCTGGGGGCCGCCCGAGGTCGGGGTCGAGGGTCGGGGGAGGAAACGGAGGAGAGGCAGAGCGTCCGGGAGAGGGCAGGGCCGCCGGGACCCCCGCGGGGCGCGCAGCCCGGGTTCGCAGCCCGCCCGCGCCGCCCCCGGCCCTGCGTCCCGGCCACCCGCGCGCCCCTATTGCGCCGGCCACTTGGCTTGCGCGGCCGCGGCGGCGGCGGCGGCGGCCGAGGCTGCGGGCTGCAGGAACTGTCCCGAGAGCGGCACGCTCAGGATGGGCGCGATGGTGGCCGTCGTCCGGCTCAGCGACAGCGGCTGGTGCGTGGCCATGAGCGCCGCCGACTGCACGGTCCCGGGCGGCCGCAGGAAGGACTGCGCCGCGCCGCCGCCGCCGCCTCCCGCGCCGCCCCCAGTCACCCCGGCGCCCCCGGTGCCCGCCGCCGAGCCCCCGGGCGCCGCGGGGCCGCCGCCGATGATGTTCTCGATGCTGAACGACGGCCGCGCGCTCGGCTCCGACTTGATGAGCGCCGCCGTGCTGCCCGCCGCGCCCGGCGTGCCCGCGGCGGCCGCGGCGGCGCCCAGGCTGTTGAGCTGCAGCTGCAGGCCGGGCCCGAGCTGCGAGCCGAAGGCGGCCGCCTTGCGGCCCAGCTCGCCCGAGGGCAGCAGCGGCACGGCGGGCGGCAGCACGGGCGCCACGGGCGGCAGCGCGTACGGGTACTGCAGCGCCGCCGCGGCCGCCGCCGCCGCCGCGGCCGCCGGGTGCGAGTAGGCGCCGGCCGCGGCCGCGGGGTGCAGGCCGTAGGGGCGGCCGTAGGGCCCCGCGGCGCCCGCCGCCGCCGCCAGGCTGTAGGCGCCGAAGCTCTGCATCATGAGCGCCGTCTGCTCGCGCAGGTGCTCCTGCTGGTGGCGCTTGAAGCGCTTCCGGCGCCGCAGGAAGCTGCCGTTGTCGAACATGTCCTCGGACTGCGGGTCCAGGGTCCAGTAGTTGCCCTTGCCCGGGTTGCCCGGCTCGCGGGGGATCTTGACGAAGCAGTCGTTGAGCGAGAGGTTGTGGCGGATGCTGTTCTGCCAGGCGGGGAACTTCTCCCGGTAGTAGGGGAAGCGGTTGCTGATGAACTCGCAGATGCCGCTCAGGGTCAGCTTCTTCTGCGGGCTCTGCAGGATGGCCATGGTGATGAGCGCGATGTACGAGTAGGGCGGCTTCACCAGGCTGTTCTTGGGCTTGCTCGGGGCCAGGCCGCCCGCCGCGCCGGGCCCGCCGCCGCTCCCGCCGCCCTCCTCGCCGCCCGCGCCGCCCTTGCCGCCGTCGGCCTCGGACGCGCCCGCCTCGCCCCCCGGCCCGGCCCCGGCGCCAGCCGCCTCCTTGGGCAACGCCAGGGGCTGCTGGTGCGGCGGCTGAGGCTGCCCGTGGCGGGGCGCCGCCGGCGTCACCTCGTCCGCCTCGTCCAGGCGCAGCTCCGGCGGGCCCGGGGGGCTGTCGCAGCCCGCGTCGCTGTCCTTCTCCTCCAGCCCGTCGTCGCCCTCGCCCACCACGTCGATGTCCACGTCCTCGGCCGTCAGCACGGTCTGGCCGGACATGTCGCTGGCGCTGCCGCCGCCGGAGAGGGTCATCCCTCCTCGGGGTGGGTGGCGGCGGCGGCGGGGAGGGCGCGGCGGGCGGCGGGGGTCGTCCGGGGCTGCCGCCGAGCTCGGGGGAAGGGGGCCGGGGCGCCCCCGAAGGACGGGGCACGGGAGAGGGGCGGGGGCGCGGGCGGCCCGGGGCCCTGCCGGCTCGGCTCACGCGCGGCGGCCCGGCATCGCGCGGCGCGGGCGCTGCCGTCCGCCCCCCGCCGCCGCGCTCCGCCGACGCTGCTGCCCCGGCCTCGGCACCGGGCGCTCCGGCCGCGCCCCTCGCTCGCCCGCCGTCCTCGGCCTCCGGCCCGGGCGCGGGGAGCAGCCGCGGCGCAGGCGGGCGCGGGACGCCGGGGCGACGGGGGGAGGGGGTCGGGGCCGCCGAAGCCCCGGTAGTCGAAAGTCCCGTTTTAAGGACTGGCCTGATAGATTACTTTCTACTTAAAGATCCAGCGGGAGGCGGGGCCACGTGACCGCGCGTGACGTCAGGGCCGCCGCGGAGCCGGCCAAACTCAAGTTGGTTCGGGGAATTGTCAACAAAGGGACGAGGGACGCGCAACTCGGCGCCGCGTCGTGCGCCAGCATCGCGCGGGCCCCGAGGGCGCCCTGCCCGCCCGGGCCCCGAGCCTCGGCTGCAGCGGGCGCGGGGGTCGAGGGGGCCTGGGGGCGGGCGCGCGGGCGTGGGCCCCGGAGCGCCGGCCGGACCCCGTGGCCCTCCCCGTCCCCCCGCCCCCGCCCCCTGCCAGCACTCCTTAGACAGGGACTGGGCGACGTGGGACGAGACTCCCATCCCATTTTTTAAAAAAGAAAACTTAGTAGTCTCTGTTCTGTTGCTTTTGATTCTTTGTAGCTCTAGAGAGTCCGGGCTGCGCGCCCGGCTCCTTCTCGCTGGTTAGACTTCAGACCCCCTCCTGCCTCCGTGCTTCCTCGGCGGAGACCCCACTGAGGGCGCCGCTCCTCTCCCCCCCCCCCCACCTCCCACCCCGAGACCCAGCCCCCGGTCCTGCCTCGGCTTTCCCGGCTCGATGGGGCGGGTTTTTATATCTGTGTATTTTTCGCGCGGCCGCCACAGCCTCAGCTGGGGTTCCCGAAGGTCAGAAAATGGCTATTGATTAATCTATTAGAATAGTTGCCGAGAGAAATAAAAACGACGTAAAATAACAGGGAACCTATAAATACAGAAGCCGTAACTAGCTGCTCGGAGTTGTTAAACGACTTAGCATGTGAAAAAGTCGGAAATGAGGCGCTGGGGAAGGAGCCGGGAGTGGAGCGGCCTGGGTAAGTGCAGCGGGGCCGGGACGGGGCTCCGGGCCTCGAGGGCGGGCGCCGCGCCTGGACCGGGCCGGCGGGACCACGCCGGGCGCCGGCGGAGCGACCTCCTGGGGGCGGGGGCGGCCTGGGGCTCGCCGCGGGCCGGGCTCTCAGTGGCTGCGCACTGAGTGGATTCTGTCCTCTTAAGGTTTACAGAAACCCTCCCGGACTGAACTCCGCGGAAGCCGGCAGCAGAGCGCGTGGAGGCGGCGGCGAGGACGCGGCCCGTGCACACCGAGTCTCCTTGGCAAGGGAGGTCAGTGATGGTAGGAAAGACCGTGGGGATTTAAGCGAGTTTGGGAGAGGGGACCGCAAACAGCCCCTGGGTGCGAGGCGGCAGTGCTGGGCCGCGCGGACCTCGCACCTCCGCATAGCGCTCCTGACCCGGTGAGTCCACGCTGCGCCACCTCTTTCCTCCCGCGTCTTTAGGCCGCCTCCGAGCGAGCCGCCAGCGCCTGCGGGTGCGGCGGGCTCCTGGAGCCCAAGCCCAGCCTGTCCGCTGAGGGCAGGGAGGCGATGCCAGGCTCACCAGAGGACGGAGCACAACGGGGGGCGGTCCGAGAGAAAATAGTGGGGTACGCAAGACGACACTAGGAAACTGGTGTAAATGCTCGTGGACAGTGGTGCCTCTGGTTCCCTCAGTCTGTGTCTCTCTCACCTACGACACCCTCTTTCCTTGGTCTACACACACCAAAAAAAAAAAAACAAAAAAACAAAAACCCGAAAACTTACTTCCTTATAGGCAGTGCGACCCACGGATTGACTTTCATCTCCATTAGATAATTTCCAGGATATAACACTAGCCCATTGGATCCCCACTTCGCAAGAGGTTCCTGGTTGAGGAAGGGGGGAGGGTGGGGGCAGTTACTCCATCCTGAGATGCCGGCGAAACTCCAAGGATTTTCTGTATCTGAATGATCCCCCGGTTGCACCTGACCCTAAATGCATCTGGGTTGATTCCCGCAGCTGCACCGCTTTGTGGCCCGCGGGCTCCGAACCGCTCCCATCGCCGTCTCGACAGCCTCCCGCGAAACCGACTGGAGCGGCGAGCTGGCTGCCCATCGCCCCCCGGCTGCCGAGGCCGCGGCTGCAACTGTGCGAGGAATCCAGTAATTATACAAAAGGAAGGTCGGAAGGACAAAACAAACCAACCGAAATTGACAAATTCCGAATTTCCTTTGCTCAGCTTCGGTTGTCCAGCCCAGAGGCAGGCGCGGGCCGCAGCACGAGGCACACCGCGGCCTAGGAGGCCGGGCCTGCGTGGACGCGTGCACGTGTGCGCGCGCGGGAGGGTGGCGGCCCCGGGGGGCAGTCCTGCGCGGTCTTCTTGAAGTAGCCTCCAAACGAGCCTGATTTCGATTCCGCCGCCCGCAGGGCTGGCTCTCCGACTCCCTCGGCGCGGCCGGCCCCTGCGCTCACCCTTCCTCGGCCAAGACCTGGCTTCATCCATCCACTCCCCGGTGTCTCATTGGAACCTCCCTGGGGGAAGGGGGGGGTGGTGGTGAACAACTCCCAGCCGCCAGTTCCATTTGTTGCGCTTTTTTCCTTCGACACAATAAAAGTCAAATTAATTGATTCATACCATTAATTACGGCGCGTAGCGTGAAAAGCAAGCTTCCCCTCGGTTAGAGATCTATTGTGCTAATCTCTTGTTCAATCAGTGTTACCATCTGATGCCGGGTCTGGCCCTTACAGAAACTTTTCGACTCGATTAGCTAAATGATGAGACGTGCAGGACCCGCTGGCTGCCGCCCCGACGTCCCGCGCCGGCCCAACCGCTTAGTATCGACTTCCAGCGGAGGCGGCGGAGTTCGCGCGACCGCTCGGCTGGGGACCCGCTGCCGTTCCCTCCTTCCGGGCAGACAGCGGCCCCAGCGCAGCTCCCGGGGCGGGAAGGAGGCGAGCGGCGGCCCAGGTGGGAGGCAGGAAGGGTCCCGCTGTCCTCGCCGCGGGGCGCCCCGGGCGGAAGGGCCCGAGCAGACGCGGGCCAGGGACCCTCCTGCCCTAGGCCGACCAGATTCCGGCTAAGAAAATCGTGTTTACCGCGTGGCTGCAGTTTGCTTCTAAAAGCCCACAAGTCGTCAGTAACCGCCAAACTTTAGGGCGGAGAGAGATGGACGAAGCGAGACAGATACAGAAAGTGACACATTAGTGGGGGAAGAAAAACGCGATTGAGGGAATGGAAATATGGGGAGGGGGGATGTGGATAAATATTATCTGAGTCGCAGAGGGTTACTGGAGGAGATAGAGAAAGGGGGAACGAGCACACACACACACACAATTAGTGCGAAAGTGGCTACTAGGGTCACAACAAGCCAACTTCCCAGGAGGGGTTTGAAGAAGATGGCAGCCAGCTGTCTCACCTGTTCAAATGTTTGAAACGTTTCAGCCAAAGGAGAATGGCATGAGGCTCCCTCCGTTTCTCCTGGGGCGGGCAGAGTCCGTGGTACCCAGCTGGGGAAGCCACCAGGACAGGGCCGTCGGGGACGCGGCTTGCCGGTGGTGGAGGGGACCGAGGTTCCAGCAACAGGAATCAAGGAAAGTGGAGTCCGGATCGATAGGAAGGAAATTGAGACGTCTCGGGGGAGGGGAGATTTAGTGTGTGCGTTCTGGGAGGTGAGATGGAGGGGAAAAGTGGATGGAACAATTTATGACGGAGAAGGGGAAATTAATTACGACTCAATTTGGGTTCTTAAGTGGTCAACACAGGAGGAGGGGCGCGGTGAGTGTGCGGGAGGCCAGAGTGGCCCACCTCCCCCTCCTCAGGCCCGAGCGAACCCAGGTACCCGCTTTCTCCTCCTTTAAGTCAGAGACTGTGCCAATGGCTCGAGTAAACCGTTGGCCCGATGTGAGACAGGAGCACCATGCCCGCGTGCGGGTGCGCTTTTCTTACAATCCGGGGAGATGGGACCAGGTTCTGCGCAGTGAGGGGCGCGTCCCCCACCGAGAGCAGCCGCGTCTCTCTGTTGCAGAGGAAACAAAACGTGGGTGGAGCCCAGGTGGAATACACCCCTCCTCCTCCAACCCCCCAAGAACCAAAGTCGGCTCCTTCTTGAAATTCTTCATAGATCTGTTAAACTATTATCAGCCTCGGCCTGGCTGGCCGCCACCGAAGGAGGTGGGAAGGGCCGAGATGATACCCGGCTTCCTAACCCACCCAGATTCTTTCTTTTCCCAAGTAGGTGGGATTTTCAGCTCACTTCCCACCACCCTTGTATACGTCTCCAGATATCTCGGGGTGAAAGAAAAAAGGGAGCTAATTTAATGTTCTTGTTTGGATTTGCATCTCAAAACTTCATTTATTTTCAAGGTGTCCACCACTCAGGGCTCATGCCAAGAAGCGCCTGTAAATGGCGAGAGACCAAAGGGAAAGGAGGAGAGAGAGAGACAGAGAGAGAGGATGGTTTCGAATTTATTTATATTGGAAATGTATAAACATCCATTCTGTAAAAGGCAACACGTTTAATTAACGATGAGAGAGCAGTTAGGGGCAGAAAGCTAGTAAAATTGTGTGATAAATTTATGGCATTGTTAGCGTGCTTTTAATTATGGCTATTATGTTAATTATTTCACATTAGCATGGAGTTATCAGCAGCATGTCAGATTTAATCAAAACGAGCCTTTCTCTCGAAAATTGTTCTTTTCATCCGCGAGGAGAAAGGTCCTGGGCAGGATCGGGCCTTAAAAATGACTTGGCATGAAAAGCTCGCGCCTTCCCGACACGGTTTGGTGCGACGCGGCCGGACCCGCTGTCCGCTGGGTCCCTCCAGGCTACCGGCAGCTCGCCGAGGAGCCGAGGGCCGGGTTTTTAGGAATTCACCATTTTCACCCCCTTCGGAGCCGACACTTCATCATATGGGCTCATTCTGTCAAACAATATGATGCTGCTCATTTTTATCTGTCCCGCTTTACAAAACCCCCATTCAGCCCGCCGAGCAGCAACAAAAGCCGGGGCGCGGCGCGGCGGCCACGGCTCCCCGCGCGCCCCAGAGGAAGGCGAGGGCCGGGAAGGCAGGCGGCGGGCGCCCCTCGCCGCCCGGGGGAACGCGGCCGGCCGTGCCCGCGCGCCCAGGTGGCGGGTCCTCCGGCGTGGCCGGCGGACACGCCTCCCTCCGCCCCAAGGCCCGTGCCGCCCCCGGCCTCCCCGCGGGCGCAGGGCGCAGGGTGGAGGCGCCTTCCCTGCCGCGCGCGGCTCGCCCACCCAGGCCCCATCGATTTCTTAATCACTGCCGATCGATTTATTGGGAGCAAATAAATAGCCCGTTTGGGGAACGTTTCAATCCCCAGCGCGAGAGTCGGGGCGCTGGGCGCGAGGGCGCGGGAAGGGGCTGGGGGAGCGGGGCGCCCATCGCGGCCCCCTCGAGGGCTCGGCCTGCCTCCGCGCTCGCTCCCCCTGCGGGCTCGGGCCAGCCCTCCCACCTGGGCACATCCAGGCAGCTTCCCCCGGGGCTGGCTCCTCCGTAAAGTCGCCCCCAGGGCCGCCCAGAGCCCCCGCGTCCAGTCCCGGCCCCGCTCGCAGGCCCCCGGGCCAGGCCGCGGACGCTCCTGCCTCCCGGTCCTGCCGGGACCGCTCGGCCCCCGCCCTTCCCGGGACTGGGCTGTGCACGCGCCAGCTGTTGCCTTATTTTTAGCGCCATTCCATTCGCGCGGTTATATTTAACTCGGTCCCCTCCTCCGAGGAGGTCGCTCGGACATCGAATTCTCTACATGGCAGCTCGGGCCCGCCCGCCCTGCCTTAGGGCAGTCCCGCAGGGGCCGACTGGAAAACCCCTGCCGAAGAATCTCTGCCATCCCCGGGGCTCGGCGGGGGCGAGGCGAGGCCCAGGGCTGGCTCCGGGAGAGCCCTCCGCCCTGCACGCGCGGGGGGCGGCCCGGTGGGGGAGGGGAGCACGGCGGAGGATGCCGCCCCAAGGGAAGGCTTCTCCGCGGGGAGGACTGGGTCCATTTCCTCCTTATGCATGACCCAGAGCATCCAGATGACCTGCAGACCTCTTAGAACTCCGCCCTTCGGAAAGTTTGTGCTTTTTGTGTTCATGCAGGAATCCCCTCTCGTCCTTACTCCCGAACACACCTAACGGGGTACTGACATTTGAGTAGTATATTAGCTCCCCTGTCCTGCCCAGTCTTCCCTGGGCAAAATCTCGAGACCATGCCATTGGCTCAGCCACATCCTGGGGAAGGGACCCACTTGGACAACACATAGTAATACACACTTTATTCACTCAGAAGGTCAAACTAAATTTACAAACAATGCAAAAGCCACGTACACATGCCACACATACAGATGGGACGTGACCTGGGATATTGAAGGACACTTTTTAATTTTAAGTTCTTCTCTTTCCAACACTTTTAAAGAAAGGCCTTTCCTAACCTGGGGTCCAAAGTGAGCATTTCTGGCTGCCGCTTTTTGTAGCTCTCCCTACAACGTGTGGGAGAGGGGTGGAAGTCATACTCAGCCGAATTCAGGGAGAGAGGATATGTAAGTATAGGTGTGTATTTTCATCTACTCATTTATTCCTTTAGTGATACTTTGTTGAACCGTTCTAGACTCTGCAAAGCACTAGGGAGGAAAGGAAGCGTTAAACTCAGGGTTCCGGGGTGGGTGCTAAGTTCCGTGGTAGAGGAACACGGAGCTTTGTCGCTGCGGGGAAGGTGAGGAGGTGAAGCGTCCCAGGAGGGGAGATAACACTGAGGGGCCAGCTCTGACTCTGGGCTATTAGGGGAAGATGAGGGGGAGGTAATGAGAACCTGCCATACTTGGGGGAAGGAAGTAGCCCTCAGATGCCTCCTCTGCTTCTAGATGGCCAGAGGGGCTTGGCCTCAAGGGCAGTGGGGACAAGAGTGTGGCAAGGAAACAGATGAGCGTTGGAAGGAAGAAGGTACAGCATAAAAATAGAACCTTGCTTAGAAGTTTTGTCTAGGTCCAGTATGACCCCTTTACATGGAAGTGCTTTGACTAACTCATGGGAGAAATTTAAAAGGAAGCTAGAAAAAAGGGAAAAGATCCTAGGGAAGAGGCTGACAGCGAGAGTCTGTTGAAGAGAGTGGCTGGTAGACCAGCTACTTTTCTCACCTTGTTTATCCTATTAGTTCCTCAGGGGCTGAGCACTGGAACCACGGGTAGGTGAGAAGGGAGGCTCCACCCATAGATTGTAACTTCCACAAGGAAGTAATTTTGATCCATTTTGTTCACTGTTGTATCCCAAGCCTCCAGCCAAGCACTCCAGAGGGGGTTAGGGGTGGGGGTGGGTCTGGGGCTCAATATATGTGGGTCCATGACTGAACCAGTAAGACACAGCCCCACTCTGGTGGGTGACATTCCAGAAAGTCTGTAGTTCAAAGGTAGTTTGATGAATTATAAATACTTACAGAATGTTACAGGAGTGCAGAGTAGACATACTAACTCTGCTTGGAAAAGAGAAGGAATGTGTAGGAAGGTTTCCCAAAGGAAATAATGCTTGAGCTGTCTTGAATGATGAGTGACTGCTGAGAGGTGGATGGAGAGAGAAGCGGAGTTCTAGGCAGGGAACACAGCACGAACAAGGACACAGACACATGCAAGACCTGAGGAGCAGAGTATAGTTTGCTATGACTGGAACAGGACGTGGAGGATGGCTGGAGTTGATACTGGGGAGGTAGACAAGAATGAAATCATGAAGATTCCTGAATATTGCGCTAAATTTAAAGCCTGATGTTGACAAGGAGCCGCTGAAGGGTTTTAACTTTATGATTGGCATGATTCTAGAGCAAAGTTTTGGAATGATCTTTTGGGCGCATGTGAAGGATAAACTAGAGGGAGTAAGACTGGAGGAAGTAAAGAGACCACTTCAGTTATCTCAGCAAGAGATGATAAAGATGTGACTAAGTTGTTGGCGGTGGGACTGGAGAAGAAAGGATGAGTTGGAGAAGGATTTAGGAGGTAAACCTGATAGGACTAAGTGTCTGGTTAATAAGAGAGAAGGCGTTCACAGTAACTCCCAGATGTGGAATTTGGGCATCTGGAGGACATGTTGATGTTGAGAGGGAGACTACAGGTGGAGGAATATTCTAGTCCCTTGCTCCTAGTCTGCATGACTAGCCAAGTTATCTCCTTAAATATCAGTCAGAGCATGCCAGTCACTTCTCTGATCAAAAACCTCACTGTTCACAGAAGAAAATCCAAACTCTTTAGGAAAGTATTTCAGGTGTGCCGTCATCTGGCTCCAGCTTCTAGTTTCATTGCACTCCATCTCCAGCCCCACGGGACTATATCCTGTTCCCAGGATACACCATGAACTCCATCATGTACCAGTTGTATGACCTTGAACAAATTCCGTACACTCTCTGTGCCTTATTTCATCAACTATAAATTGGGGATAATCGTACCTTTCTTACGGGCTTGTTGTAAGGATTAAGTATACCCAAAACACTTAGAACAGGATTGAACACATAGTTAGGATCCCTTCAAACTTTTTTTTAAATAAGCTGTATCTTTGCGATGCCTTTTCCTGTTTTCTGATTGAGAGACATAGCCCCAGCCTTCTAGGAGCTTTCAGTTTAGTGCGGAGCGAGAGAGACAGACATTGTAAGCCCTTGAAGGTAGAGATTGAAAGGCTTAGATTATTATTATTTTTATCCTGAAAGTGACTATTGTAGAATTTTGAGCAGGGAAGTGATGTGACTGGATATGTGGTTTAGCAATATCACTCTGTCATCAGTGTGGAGAATGGACTGAAAGGAGAAGATGATGAGTTCAGTTTTGCACGTACTGAATTTGAGGTGCTGGTGGAATTTCTGAGTAGAGATAATTAGTAGGAGATAAGAGTCTAGAGCAGTGCTGTCTGATGGAAATATAATGTAAGCTAAAAATAGGAGCCATGGATGTACCTTTAAGTGTCTAATAGCTACATTTAAAAAGATAAACAGAAAGAGATAAATTGACCTTAATGATACATTTTATTTAACCCAATATACCTAAAAATATTGTCATTTCAGCATGCAATATATATAAAAATTATTGAGATATTTTCCATTCAGTTTTTCTGATTCAGTCTTTGAAATATGGTGTGTATTTTATCCTTTCAGCCACCTCACCTTGAACTAGCCACATTTCAAGGGTTCCATAGCCACGTGTGGCTAATGCCTATTGTATTGGACAGCTCAGGTCTACAGCCTAAGAGAGAAGTTAGGATCACAAATAAAGATTTGGGAGTCATCAGCGTTCAAGTGTGATAGTTCAAGCAATGAGAGTGTGCAAGCTCAGCAAATGGAAGTGTGTGGGATGAGAAAAAGGCCAAGGAAATATCAGACATGGGAGAAGGAAGAAGAGCCTATAAAAGAAAGTGAGAAAACAGAGCATAAATTGGGAGCAAGTAGTATCATGGAAAGCAAGCAAGGAAGAGGGGCTTTTGAGAAAATGAGTAGTCAACAAGGTCAAGTGTTTCTGAGATGTATTTTTATTATGCATTATTGTTATATAGATATTATTATAAGATTTGGCCATCTCTGATCGGAATTATTTAAATATAAGTAGATTGCTTATTCAAATTCTGGTGAGACAGTTATTGAGGGTAGATACCATTTCTTCATCCTGTGCATAATTGCAAAATGTTATTGTTTGATTTCATTAAAACATGCATATTGCCTCTTTCTATGAACTTGGGCCATAGTCACAGTGACCAAAAGGTTCATTGCTACTTGCCTGGAACAGTTCCAGTTTAAGCCAACTTTTCAAGTATAATTATATCTGGGGTTTATTTTATTCTCCGAAGTGTGCCAGTTTGGGTAATAAATTATTTGCTTGCCCCATCTCTAGTAGACATAACTTTCAACACCTAGAGCATACTCAAGCTGCCCATCGGGTTTTCAACTGATGGATAGAGAAGTGCTTCAAACAAATATAGGTGCCATTCGCTATAGTTTTAATTGCCTCCCAGTTAGATCAGGGCTTCTCTTCGCACTCTCCTGAGGTGTTCTGAAGGGAAATTGAAGCAGCGTGACCTGCCAAGTAAGACTGTGACTGAAATCTCTTTGTGATCCAAATTACATCTATAACTTCTCATCCCATCCTTACCCCTAAGAGGATGAAAATGATTCAGTAAGCACCTGCTATGTGCTAGGCACCACCCGTCAGTTATCATACTGTGGTGGCTGCGTGTGGCTGTGATGTTCTGCCACTAGCATTTCCAAGACCAGCAGGGTCACCCATGGTGGACAGGTTTCAGTGAAGCTTCCAGACTAGATAGACTAGGAAGAAGGACCTGGCCATGAAAAATTGGCCATGGAAACGCTGTAAATAGCAGTGGAGCATTGTCTGGTATAGCGCCAGAAGGTGAGAGGATGGCACAGAAGACCAGGCAGAGTTCCACTCTGCTGTCCACAGGGGCACTGGGAGTGGGAATCCACTGATGGTACTAACAACAACAAATGTGCTAGGTGCTCTCCTGTGCAATTTACTTGTATTTATTTAATCCTTACGACAAACTTAGGATGCTATAATTATTCCCATTTTACAAATGAGGAAGATCACTCAACTAGGATTTAAACCCATGCACCCCCTATGCTCTTGACCATGACATTGCCCTGCCCTGTAAAATCAGCTTTCTTTTCACCTGCCCTTCTTTCCCTTCCTCATCCCAGTAGCTTTCTCACTGGCACCCACAACTGAATTAAATCTTTGAATGGGGCATATTGATTAAATGCTTCTATGATTTTAATGTTAATTATTTGAATGATGAACGAGAATGCATGAAGAACAAATAGAGACCTTCATTATCTAGTCATTTCTGTAGAGTTTGATATTTTACTTTTTTATGGGAAGAGAAGATATGTGTCAACCATTTTGTGCTGTTTTCTTTCAAAAAGGGTCATAGTACTTTTTTGATAACTGACTTTTGAGAGATTCTTGGAACAGACAGTCTTTAGCAAAAACTGAATACAGAATTTTTAATAGCTACTTCTAATTATTACCTATTACTGCACTACCCCAAAATTTAGTAGCTTAAAATAACAAATACCTATTTTCTCATAGTTTCAGTGGATGGAGAATTCAGAAGGGGCATAGCTTGGTGGTTCTTACTCAGTATCTCCCATGAGGCTGCAGACAAACTGAGGACAGGGGCTGCATTCATCTGAAGACTTGACCAGGGCTCACTCACATGGCTGTTTGCCATGTAGGCCTCTCCATAGGACCACTTAAGCATCCTTATAACATGGCAGGTGGCTCCCCAGGGCAAGTGATACAAGAGGAAAAGGAAGGCAGACACCACAATGTCTTTATGTCCTCGTCTCATCACATGCTATCACTTCTGCTGAGTCTTTTGTTCACACAGAACAACCTGATGCAGTGTGGGAGTGCGCTCAATAAGGATGTGAATACCAGAGGCTGGGCATCACTGGGGGCCATCTTGGAGGCTGGCTTCCACAGTCCACTCTCCGGTCCCCTGTGATTCCTGTTGCTCCCAAATACAAAACATACTCACTTCCTCCCAAGGTTCCTAAAAGTCTCATTCCATTACAGCATCACCTCAAAGTTCAGAACCTCATCATATAAATCAGGTCCAAGTGTAGATGAGACTTCTCAGATGTAGTTTCCATAAGTACAGCTCCTTGGGTACAGTTCCTTTTGATCTGAAGACCTGCAAACTAAAGAGACAATTTTTCTTCTTCTGCCCAATAACCAACATATAATGGTAGAATAGGCGTAGGATAACTGCTATACGGACATCCTGTTCAAAAAGAGGGAATAGGAAAGTCACCCAAGAGTGAATGGTCCATAGCAATTCTGAAATCCAGTTAGGCACAGGTTGGCATTTCCTTGATTAGGGCTCAGTGCCTGAGAATAGTTCTCCATGGCTTCTGACTATGCCTTTTGGGTTCTCATTTCCACCTTCCAAGTCATCCTTCCTTTCTCATGAAAGGTAGCACATGTTTGCAGCTGAGTAGTTTTCTTAGCCTGTTTCTTGCTTGTGGAAGTCTGGGGAAATCCAAAGGCCTCTCTTCATTTTGTACTGTTATTTCCCTTTCAGTCCAATCTGGTGATATTTCTGCCAATATAATTCTCCAGGTATCTCCTGTCATCCTCATGGCCATGTATATTGATACACGTGAACCCCATTCCAGCTCCAGGTGAGGTGAAACTTGATTGATTTAATCCAGCTGTGACGGCGTCATTCACTTTGCGGAAGACCTATGAAGACATGGTCGAGAGATACCATTCTGTCCAGTGAGAAAGAAGGGGAAGATTGTTCAGGGGTTTCTAGGAAGGGTTTCCTTGCTGACAAAAGGATCTCCAGGGAAGAAAGAGTTCCTCTTCTTCTACTAGACGTTGTTATGTCTGCGTATCATACCTGCAGTTGTCTACTTTTGGCCTTGAAGCTGCAGAGGATAAAGATGGAAAGGACTTAGGTTCTTCATTATGTAATTGAGCAGCTGAGTTAGTCAATGCTGGAAAAACACATTTTCTTTATTTTTAAACCAGTTTCTAGTTGTGGTCATGAATTGAAACCTGGTCAGCATGACTGTGTGCTTTTTGTTTATTTGTTTGTTCTTATTTGTTGGGCCAATTGCTCCAAAAAAGGCTGGAGAAAGTGGTGCATAATGGGCTGCAAGCAGGGTTATGTGACTGGTATTTGCCAAGCACAGTGGGTGTACTTTACAGGAAGGATTGTAATAACTATGGACCTCCCTCTTTCGCTTCCCTCCCCCTCCCCCCTTCCTGGGCCCCTACCTCTTTCTCCTAGCTTTTTCTTTCCCCTTTTCCTCATCCTATTTTTCCTTCCCCCATTTCCTCCTCTTCCTCCTGCATAGGTAGCTTCTTCTCTCTTCATTGAGCCACCACTTATTTTTATTCATTGTCTTGCTCAGTACTCATAACAACCCTGTCTAGTAGGTACTGATTAATATTCCCATTTTTTGGTTGAGAGATTAGATTAAGATTAGATTGTTCATGGTCACACAGCTAAAAAGTAGCCAAACAAGCATCCAGCTGAAGTCTGTATGATTCCGAAGTCTGTGCTTTAACCACTATGCAGGAGTGAGAGGAACGCTTCTGTAAGAAGGCAATTTGCTAGCTCTCAGTGTGAAGCTAGTTGAGTTCATATATCCACTTGGTGGATATAGATACACAGAAAACTATGGTCAAGGCCTCTGATTCTTGTGAGAGCCAATATTGTAACTTTGAAATCATCAAAATTTGTGTTTATTTTCCTTTAAAACAAAGAAGACACAATCTTGAAAGTTTAAAACAAGATCAAGATTCTAATTTCTTAATCAGTGCCAGCTTATTAAATCAGCTGGTTCCCAGGGACCTGATTACTTTGCCACCCTTAGGCAGCTAGAGCAGAGGAAAACTTCAGTCCCAGACACTCTCACCGACCCCCACCTAGAATGAGCTGCTAAAAGGGTGGCAACCACCTCTGATAGTTACCTTTACCCGAGAGTATTTTGTCCCATGAGAGCCCGCAGGAAGCCTAAGGAAATGAGTCTGCATGTATTAGCTCGGATGACTACTTTTAGTGTCCTGATTTTGTAGATGTTTAAAGGGAGATGTATTTAGTTTTGACATGTATCTTTCCTTTTTACAAATAGGAAATTGGTCTCAAAAAAGCTGTGAAATCCTCTGTCTCTGGTAGTCTTAGTCTGTAACTCATGGGGACTCCTCCTTAGGTATTCAAAAGTTTTTGAACACAGTGTCTTAAAGAGGAAACTGTTTTCTTTGTGCTCTGATTTGGGTGCTGTTTGGAGAAAGTGATATTTAGTTTGGAGATGGGCAGTCGTCTGTCCCCTCTAGATCAGTGGCTATGACAATGACAACACAAAGAGCGCTGATGCCCCAGGGCATTTACAGTTTTTGAATATTCACTCCTATTTATTTAAAAGGCTTAGAGGAAAACAGCCATGCGTTACCCTTTTATTATGTTAACCTAATGTACATACCGACTGGAATTGTTTATATAGGGGACTTTGACTGTGGTATTGTTTGCCTAAGGAAGAAAACTTGATGGCAATCTTGTCATGCAATATTTACAGTCTGCAAGCTGTATATATTTGGGGAATCTTGCTAAAATATTGCATGACAGGAAATTTCAATAAGCATGTTTAAATGAATTCTAAGAAACCAGACAGAAAGGAAATATGCCTCTCTGGTTCTGAAACATTTATCTCCCTGGGTGGAAAAGGGTAGGGGTAAGCCTTTGAATGATAGATAGTGCAAGAGAAAAATGCACATTAATCTGTGGTTTAATGTGTTTCCTAAATGTCTTAATTGCTTTTAAAGCCATGTAAATAAATAACATTCAAAGGATGTGAATTAATATCCTAAGAAATGACTTTCCTGATATAAGGGCTCTGATTTCAGATAATATTTATAAGGCACCACAAATAATTTTCAGCCCAGAATTAAGAAGCCTGAGGTTGGGAAACCTGAATTTACCAACTGGTAAGGTAGGAACATCTTTGTTTTGTTTTACCAGGAGGCTAATCTCTGCCCTCGGTATTCACATGTGATTTTACAAAGGAAGGAAGGATCGCCTCTCCCAGGGAGGGGACAGAGGACCCCGGATTGCTAAATCTGAATGGTGATTACCGTTCTTTAGAGCCAAGGATTGAACCTGAGGATAAACTCAGCATACCCTTAGTTTTATTTCTGAACTGAACGTTTTAGGTCTTAGAGAGAGGGGCTAAAAAAGAAGGTTTATTTTTAAATGAGCATCAATTTTCTGAATTAGCAGAGAATGTATCTGGTCAGAATGCTTCTTCTCACTCTCTCTCCAAATGACTAAAACAAAAATCTATAAGCTGGTTACCATTTTGGAGAAGTTTTATTATCGAACTTTATTTTGTTCATAAAACTCAGCTTAGTCTCTCATTTTTGCTCCTGCAAGTGACCCCCCCCCCCCCCTACTCCTCTCTGGCATATAAAGAGTATGGTATTTTCATTTTTGACTCATGATAAGAAATACATGACCCAGAACATGAGCACATGTAACTGGATACAGACATACATACATAATGGAACATATGTTTCATAGAATAAGATTCATACTGTATGTGTTGTACTATGATTTTTTTTCCTATTCTGGGAAAAAAAGTCCTAGTCACGACTCACAAAATCAATTTCATGGCCCACTAATGAGTTGCAAGCAACAGTTTGATAAAACACTATCTAGACTCTAGAGAAATAACAGAATGCAACAAGCACATTCTTTTTGACTTTCAGGAATTCTGAAGTCAACTGAAACCTCCCTCCTTCCTTTGCATCGTTCTCCGTGTTTTTCCCTGAGCATCTGTTTCCGCCTTACAGTGTATTCAGACCTGGGATTTTACAGGGTGAAGGATGGAAAGGCAATTTTTGTCACCGCCAGCTTCAGGAGCAGGGAGGTTTCAGCCTTGTAGAGTAAGCTGTCCAGGAGCAGAACAGCGTAATGTGGGTGTGAATCTCAGATCCTGGCTGGGTGCACTTCACACCTTTGCAGAGGTGGTCTTTCATTACAGAAATACTCTCTCCATGTGACAGATGAGACTATAGCCTTGCTTTTTAAGCACTGTGTACGGCTATTTAAAAGAATCCCCTTTTTAAAAGCTCACAAATTTTTCCAAAGTTCACAAATCCTTTTGTATTAGAGCAAATAATACTAGAAGTTCAACTCCAGGAAGGCAGAGATTTTGTCCGTTTTATTCACTGATGTCTCCCTAGCCCCTAGAACAGTGCTGGCACAAGCTGGTGCCCAGTAAGTATTTGTTCAGTAAATCTAAACATAGTGTTTCCTAAAGATTTCCCCAATGGGAGACACCTGTATTCACACAGCAGCGAAGGTTATGCACAATGTTGCTGGTCAGCATCGCTTATTAGATTTTCTAGAGGACCTTTGAGCCAAGATCACATTTAAAAAGTAACCTCAGTGCAGTTTATAGCATGTCAATTAGACTTTAATAAAGCTGTTTACAAAACAAAAAATTAAAAGTAAGCTCATTAATGTAAAAGTGTTGCTTTAAGTGAAGCAAATGATGCCAGGGAAAGAAGAACAAATAATCAATGGGAGACAAAAGAAATTCTAATATGAATAATAATATGAACCGTTTACTGAGTGCTTAATAGCCAAGCAGGGAGGGAGAAATACTGCCATTCAGTTCTCACATCTCTGACAAGTAGATACTATTTTTAGTCTCTTTTTGAAGGAGTTAAGGTTTAGAGGGTTTAAGTAAATTGCTCAAGGCTACACGGCTAGAAAGCAAGTAAACTGGAATTTGAACCCAGGTCAAAGTTTTTCTTCTTTTTTTTTTTTTAAAGATTGGCGCCTGGGCTAACAACTGTTGCCAATCTTCCTTTTTTTTTTTTCTGCTTTATTTCCCAAACCCCCCCTGTACACAGTTGTATATCTTAGTTGCAGGTCCTTCTAGTTGTGGGATGTGGGATGTGGGACGCCGTCTCAACGTGGCCTGACGAGCGGTGCCATGTCCGCGCCCAGGATCTGAACCCTGGGCCCCTGCAGCGGAGCACGTGAACTTAACCACTCAGCCACGGAGATGGCCCCTAAGGTCAAAGTTTTAACGATGACAGTATTTGAGGCTGAGCTTATTAAGATACTGAAGTCAACTCTACACTTTAGTTTGAAATTCATGTACTTGGCCTTCTTTCATTCATTCATAAGCCATTTAAACAAATGGACTGAGAACCTACTGTACACTGAGTAGTAGGTCTGCACTGGTGGCCACACAGATGTAGTCCCTGCTCTCATGACCATAGCATCTGATGGAGCAGACAGATAATAGACAAGTTAAGAAATAAAAAAAGTGTAAAATGTGATAAAGGAGGAAATGGAGTGTTTCAATAGAAAATACTAGCTGGGAACCTAAAGTGACTTATTCTGAGATAGAGTTGCCTGGTGGGTCTTTTAAGCTAAGATCTGAAGGATGAGGAGCTAGTCTTTCTAAGAGCAAGGGGTAGTTGGTGGATGGTGAGCAGGGTGAGGGTGGGTCACTGTGTTCCAGGTAGCAGAATGGCCCGAGGCAAAAAAAGAGCTTGGCTGGTTGGACAGGAAGTTTATGTGGTAGCGAAGGATGCAGCTGGACAGGCTGGGAGGGGCCAGATCGTACGGGGTCTTGCCCACCATGGAAGGGAGTTTGGATTTTGTTACATATGCAAAGCGATAGCCATTCTAAGATCAATCCTTCTGATAACACTAACAACAAGAAGTTCTTAACTGGAATGCTTGGTAAACCCATGGCATGAAATGAAATTTTAATATCTAATTAATTAGCACATATCTACGTTAGCTATTGCGTATCCCTTTACTATTATCCTGCCTTCTAACACCTTTTCAAGAGTGCTTGTATTTTGGTTGTTAATTTCCCATTCTTAAATGCCCAGCATTTTATTTGTATTCCTGTACTATCTGTTCCTGTAATGCATCGATTGGCTTTTAGAAAGCGTGTATTGAAGTCTTACTAAGTAATATGGATCCAAACCTCGTGAACTTGCAGACTAATAGCAGAGTTAGGATACGTAAAATATTACATTATAAAGTAGAAGGTCTTAAGTGGGAGAAAAGATACCAATAGAGTACTCCTGGGAGTTCAGAAGAGAAAGAGATTCCTTTTGGCCCTGGAGGATTGCGGGGGAGGGGAATGGAGAGGATTAAGACAGACTTCCTGAAGGAGGTAGCATTTGCTCCTGGTTTTGAAAGGATAAGTAGGATTTAAACATTAGGAAGTGGAGAAAAGGGCAAAAATCCTATTACAAGTTCTAAGTATAAATGAGTGCGCATGTGTTTAGCGTGGTCCTTACTGCATTGCGGATCCTCAATCTGATATGATTGTCACCAGACCCTTGGGAGGCATCCAGGACCAAAATAGTTTGGATGTGTTATGCGGTAGGATTGAAGTTCATAGCGCTCTGCAGGAAATTATCTGTAGTTCCCGCCAGGGCTGTTTGTCTTGACTTTCTCAGCTGCTTAAATTTATTAACAAATTATATGGAGGCCTAAAGAATTAGAGAGGAAGTTTTAAGAGAGCATTGGATGGGATGCAAAGAATTCAGCCCTGTTCTATTGCTGTCTTGATGTGTGATCTTGCCTCTAAAACCATTTCTGTTTCTGTCTGTAAAAGGGGAAGTGATGATTCTGTCCCCTCCATCCGCTTTCTATTATGGCATAGAGGACTGTGAAAGGTGATGAGAAAAGCTCAGAAGGAAGACGCTGCAAGAATCAAAACAATAAAAGCAACAATTAAGAAAGCACTATTATGCAAAATGGCGTTGTTTAAACTCTTCCCTTTTAGGCAGAAGGCTTTGTATATAATCATGGGGTAATTTGAAATCACCTTTTCCTCTTTTTTTAACAAGATATCTCAGCTTGGAAGTAGAAAGAAGACTGAAGGTATTTAGATTTGTGGCTAAGTGTGGTGGATTCAGAAGGCAGTGTGCATGTAGTTTGCAAGGCTGTCTGTCGTTACTATCTGGGTGGGGAGGGGGGGAGGGTGTGGAGGGGTGGTGATGGTGTCCTTTGTTAAAATCTGGAAGTGAAAAGCTAAAACCAACACCAATTTAAAAATCAGCATTCACAATAACTTCAGTATGCACTTACATCAATTACAGTCAAAACATGAAAAATATTCGGAGTGTGGTTGAAGATGCTATAAACAGGGATTTCTTAGAAAAGAGGGGTTTTTAAGAAAGCTAACATGCAATATTGTTGTATTTTATTCTGAGTACCATCACTGTGTTGTATATCTTGAAAGAAATCTTAAATTGGAGAACGGTAAAGTACATTGCGGTGGAACGTTTACTACTTCCACCAACTTCCCAGTTCTCTCCAGCTTAACATATTTCAATAATTGTGATTACTACCTGAAGGAGATCATTCTCTCTGTTCTTAATTTGAAACAGTTCTGACTTTAAATACTAAGAAGACAAAAGAAAACCAGGACTTTTAGTTAATTAATAAAGCTATTTCCTAGAGAATTTAAAGACTCAATACGTTTTAACCTTTCAAAATCAGAGCAATACCCTCGACTCTACGTTAGTTTTACAGATTATTTAATGACTTAAAATATATTTTTCAAAGAAAATACTTTGAATGAAACCTTGACTTCTACGTATTAGTTTATAAGTAAACCCTATTCCCAAACCAGAATTTCTGGGGGTTATGCTCTTGTATATAAAATAGAGAGGTTTAAAAGGATGTATGTTGAAAATACATCTCTTTTGTCTTTTATGTCAAAGTTTTAATGTTTACAAATATCAAGCCAGGTTAAGTGTGGACTGATGTTGTGGAAATGGGAAAATAAACTCTCTTGGAGATGGTGTACCAAGAAGAGGGTTAGTCTTGTACATAACAAAATTATACTTAAATACTTAAGGCCAGCTATAAGATAGAGCATTAATGAGATCAATTATACAAATGTTTTCACAACTTCAAATATCTTTCCCTAAGGTATAACAAAACTCTCGTTATCCTAGGTATATGTGTATGAGCGTGTGTATATACAAATTTTAAATCTTGCTTATTCATTTGGGCCAAACAAATAGATCCTTAAAAAGGGTGCAATGACAGCTGATAATACAGAGCTGTTGGTAATGGTTTTTTGATCATTGTAAGTAATGAGCATTGCAATTTAAATGCTGTGTTTTGTTCTTTCTCCTCTACCTTCTCTTTGTGGTTCCCAGTTCTCTTCCGTACAGCACCTTCAGATGATGAAGTATGGCGACACAGTTAAGGAGACATGTTGCAGACAACCAGGAGAAGAAAATCAGTCCCCTTGCGTTGCACTCACCTCTAACTTTTGGCTCCTAATTAGTACCTGCTTCATAATCGACTTTTCTACAACTCAGTTTTGGAGGCTGTCATCTACATAAGAGCCAGCTTTAAATAAGGATGATTTTTCATCCTTAAGGATGATCGAAAGGACGTGCCATAGTCTGCAGAGGCCCTTCAAAAGACGATTCTAAGACTGTTGTGAGCCTTTGAAAATAGACCTGTGACCTTCGAAGATGATCTCCCAGGAAGACAACACGTCTGGAAAGAGAGAGCAGCTTTAAGCAGCGCTGCTCTTCCGTATCTCTGTCTCTGGAATGTGTTCTACGGGAATATGATTCAGGTTTGCCCCCCCTCCACGTGCTGTGAGCTGCCCCGGCACTCTGGCTCTCGCTCTCTCCGGCTGTCTGAGCTCTGGCCATCTGCCCTCTCCTCCCAGCTCTTTATCCTGCTGTCCTGAGTGGAGTGTGTTTTGCACTGTGGTCTCTCTGCTGTTTTTCCTGTGTTCTGGCGAATCCGGAACGGCTGACAGAAGATATCCATAAACAGTACTTTGTCCCGAAGTAACAAAGGAAGGGAGTCATACTGGGTGTTAAAATACACTTTTAAGGCAGCTTGAGGCGTCTTCAAGAAGAGTGGAGTAAAGAGGCCTTTAAGGATTGGTGGAGCCCTCTGACGTTATGAGGGCCATTATAACCATCAGGAAGTCTGGCGGGACTGACCATAGTGCGGGAAAGGTGGCAGAGGGACACAGTGGCAGGGGATTTGAGGACATCTGACTCACAAAGGGTCTCCACATGGGCTCTGCTAAACCCACCACACACACATGGATTGCCTTTGCACACCTATTTCAGGAATGCATCCTGCCCCCGCCAGGACGACACAGGATGCTCATGCAGTTTACCTTCACTCGGGCATCAAAACCTACTTACAGACTGAGACAGAGTGGAGAAGGCACCCAGATGTGCTGTTTTTCTCAACATTAAGGACAAAAACCATATAATTTCTTCTTTCTTTTGCTTTGATTACTTAAAATAGTCATCTCCTAAGTGAGGAAGCTGTAACTGAGGGGGAGGAAGCCTCCTGAGAGAACCGCGGGGATCGCACAAGACAAGGGGCTTCCGTTTGTTTGCCTCCAGCCTGCTGTGAGGCTGCTGCAGTTAGCGTTTGTCGGGTTAAGTGAATTTATAGATTATATTATATAGTTAAATCAGAATAACCTTAAAATAGTACATATAACTTAAGCTTGAAATGATTCCTGCAAAGAGACTTTGGTTTGAAGATATAACCAATGATAAAATGGTAGAGCCGACTTGTCTCCCGTCCTGGGAGAGGTCTAAGCCACATTACAGGAAAAAAATAATGATGATCTATTAAGAACTCTCCTTCACCACATTACAAAATAAAGACAATGCAGTGTGATCTAATTAGAGCTGACAAGGAATTGAACCCCAAACTTAAAATTATCAAGAAAGAGTTTTTGAAATAGGGATTTATAGCCACTGTTCATGATAAACCTCATCCTAAGTGTATATTATGTTTTGAGAATAATAATTCGGCAGATCTTTATAGAGCACTTGTCATCAGCCAGGTACTGTTCTAAGTGCTGGGGATGCATCAGTGACACTGATAAAGGTGCTTATTCTAGTGGAGCTGTCTTTCTACCAAGACAATAAAAGGTATAACAACATTTATACATTACGTTAGACGGCAGTGAGTGTTAAGGAAAGTGAAAAAAAGAACAGGGTAAAGGGACTCGGAGTGTGGGGAACGCGCATCGGTGCCATTTTAAATGGGGTCGCCAGGGAGGCCTGGGCGGTGACACCTGAGCAAAGACTTGAAGGAGGTTATCCCTGGTATGCTGTCCTAAGAGATCTGCATGCTGTGTATTCTTTAAACTGGGGTTTATTTGTAGTTATTGAAGATAAAATTATGAAAATGCTGGGTCCGTACTATGTACTAGTTTGAATAACTGCATTGAAGAAAAGAAGACTGACATTCATTAAATAGCTATTTGGGCTAGGTACTGATTACATTATTTTGTATATCCTGTCAGGTAAATGGTATCAGTCCCATTTTATTATGAAGGCTTGGGGGTACTAAGTACCTTGTTTACAGTCACACAGCCAGGTAAATAGTACAGCTCGTGTTGGACATCTAGTCCAAACCTCGTTCTCTGTTACAGTGCCAGGCCCTGCAAAAAGTTTCAGCAATTCATCATGGCTACCAGAAGAATTGTGTTGAGGAAGATTCTGAGTCCAAATCCAAGATCCAACAAAAAGAAATGCTTGGATCAACGTGGTAACACAAGAGTAGGGAGTAGCAGCATGTTCATCCATTTATCTGTACACTGCCGTGCTAGTTCCTGAGATGAACATCTTCAAACAAAGGGAAGGTTAGAAACAATGATGTAGTTCATGAGCAGTACTTTGAAAGGATCCCTATTTATTATATCCGTCATAGTATTCTTTCTAAAACATGTCACTTCCCTAATATCTTCCATACTCTACCTCTGTCTAATGAATAAACTATTATTGATGTGGCCCCAACCTACCTTTCCATAATCCTGCTTCTTTGCCTTTTTTGTTTGTGTGATTTTCTCTATCTAGCATGCTTACACAGCCTATTAAAATTGCCCATATTTCAAATTACGGCTTCCTAGTAAAGTAGAATGCTTCTATTACTAGGAATGTCTACACAGAGACACAGATGTCAGATATAATGCAGAAGCATAAAAATTTTTAATTTTTTTCTGGGGCCAGCCCCGTGGCCAAGTGGTTGAGTTTTCACGCTCCACTTTGGCAGCCCAGGTTTTTGCCGGTTCAGATCCTAGGCACAGACATGGCACCGCTCATCAAGCCATGCTGTGGTGGCATCCCACATGCCACAACTAGAAGGACCCACAACTAAAAATATACAACTATGTAGTGGGGGGCTTTGGGGAGAAAAAAGAAAAATTTTTTAAAAAAATCTTTAAAAAAGTTTTAATTTTTAATTAAACTTTTAATGGTATAATGTCGTGGTTATTATTAGAGACCATGGAGTCAACAATGCTCTACTTACTAATTGTATGTTCTGGGGGAAGTTACTTAAACTCTCTGAAATTTCAGTTTCCTCATCTCAGTAGCATCAGATTCTTGGGTATTTATTAGAATTTGCTTTGTAATCTAGTACTGGTCTTTTGGTTGTTGTTAAATGTGTCATGTGTGCTTGAAAAGAAATAGTATTCTCTAACAATTGAATTCAGAGTTCTGTCATTAGCTCAAGCATGTGAATTACATTGTCTAAAACATCTACATCTGTACACATCTGTATCCTTCCACTGACTATCATTGCTGGGAGAGGGGAGTCAGAATCTCACATCCTAGTGCTGGAGTTGACAGTTATTCATTCTGTGCATTTTTGCTTCTGAATTTTGAGGCCATGTTTTTAGGTGCATATAAATTCAGAATCGTTAGAGCTTCCTGGTGAATTTTTTTTGTTATATATTTCTTTGTGCCTATGCATATTTGCCTTAAAGCCTGTCTTAACTGATATTAACAGTCTGCATCAACTTTCCTTTGGTAGGAATTTGAATGGAATAACTTTTCCACTCTTTTACTTTCAGCTTTTCTATGATATGTTCTTATGTTTTAGGTATTTCTCTCTTAAATAGTATATAAAAAGTTTTGTTTTATTAATTCAATATGAATAGCTATTTTTTTTACTGGCAAATTTAGTTGATTTATGTTAATTTCAGTTGTTGATTTTTCTGTCCTCATCTCATTTCGTGCTTTCTAGATCCCTAGGCCTTTCTTTGTTCCTTCGACTGGCCTTGATCCTCCCCTGCGTCTACTGTGTTGCTTGAGTTTTCTGTATTCTTTTTCTTTCCCTCACCATTGCTTTGGAGGTTATACATTGATTCTACCCTTTTACTGGTTACCTATACATTTTATTGAAATTTTATTATGAAATATTTTATGCATACAAAAGAATATATATAATATATAAGGTACATATAAGTTATAAAGAGCACCTTTATAACCAACCCACAGCTTAAAGAAATATAACATCAACAATTTAATTGAAGCCTTCAAGGAACCATTTCTTACCATCCTCGCAGGGGATAATTGTAATCCTGTTTTTAAAATCATATTCTCTTGCTCTTCTTTATACTTTTATTATGTGTATTATGCACATACACATTTTACATGTTTTTGAATGTAAGCAGAATCCTACTATATGTATTCTTTTGTAACTTGCTTTCTTTCTCTACATTATACATTATATTTGTGAGATTTATCTGGGTTGATATGTATGTACCCTTCTAATTTATTCATTTTATACTCAAATTTTCCTGGTCAATCTGGCTAGAGATTTATCAATTTCACTGATCTTCTCAAAGAGCCATATTTTGGTTTCATTGATGTTTCCTGTTTTCTGTTTGGTTAATTTGTGCTCAGATCTTTATTACTTCCTCTTTTGCTTATTTTGGGTTTAATTTGCTCTTCTATTCTAGCTTTTCAATACTGATAACTGAGGTCATTGGTTTGAAATCTTTCTTTTTTTTAAATATAGATGTTTTAGCTATAAATTTCCCTGTGAGTATGGCTTTAGCTGCATCCCACAAATTGTATATGATAAGTTGTATTTTCAATTTTATATAGTTCAAAACACTTTCTAATGTCTCCTTTGATGTCTTCTTTGGCTCATGGGTTATGTAGAAGTTTAGTTTCCAAATGCATTTTCTACATGTCCTTTTGTTAATGATTTCTAATTTAATTACATTGTGGTCATTTTGTGTAACTTGAATATTTCTAAGTATATTCAGACTTACTTTATTACTCAGAATATAGTTTATCATAGTAAATGAAAACTTTGTGTATTCTGCTGTTGTTGGGTTGAGTGTCCCATAAATGTCAATTAGGTCAGATTGGTTGATACTGTTTTTCAAGTCTTCTGTGTATTTGCTGATTTTCTGTCAAGTTATTCTATCACTTTTGATAGAGGAATATTGACATTTCTGACTGTAATTGTGGATTTGTTTACTTCTTGCAGTTCAATCAGGTTTTTCTTCATTTACTTTGAAGCTTAGTTATTAGGTTCATAAATGCTTAAGACTGGTATGCCCTTTTAATAAAGTGACCCCTTTATCCTTATGAAATGATGTTCTTTATCCCTAGTAATAGTCTGTGCACTGAAATCTACTTTATATTAATATCACCCCTCCAGCTTTCTTTTCATTAGTAGTAGTCTAGAATAACTTTTCCCATCCTTCTACTTTGAACTTATTTGTATCTTTATATTCCAGGTGGATTTCTTGTAGGCAGCATGTAGTTGGATCTTGCTTTTTTACCCAATTTGATAATCTCTGCCTTTTAATTTGGGACTTTTTACACCATTTACATTTAATGTGATTATCGATAATGATTGGGTTTAAATCTGCCATTTTGCTATTTGTTCGATTTTCCTTTGTTCTCTCTTTCCCTCTTTTCTGCCTTCTTTTGGATTGGGTATTTTTTATGATTTATTTTATCTCCTTTGTTGGCTTATTAGTTATAACTTTTTTTGTTATTTTAGTGTTTGATTTAGAATTTATAGTATTCATCTTTAATTTATCATCATTTACAATCAAGTGATATTGCACTTCTTCATATATAGTATAAGCACCTCTTAATAGTGTATTTCCATCTCTTCCTGCCTAGCCTTTGTGCTGTTGTCAGACATTTTACTTTTTCATGTTATACACCCCATACCACATTGTTATTATTTTTATTTACATTTTAGTCAGATTTAAATAAGAAAAAATGTATACATTTACTCATGTAGTTACCATTTCTGATGCTCTTTGTTTTTTTTTTTTTTTTGAGTAGGTCCATATTTCTATCTGGTATCATTTTCCTTCTCCCTAAAGGATATTCTTTAACATTTCTTGTAGTGCATGTCTGCTATGATGAATTCTTTCACCTTTTCCATGTTTGGAAAGCCAGCCCTGGTGGTTTAGTGGTTAATATTTGGTGCTCTCAGGGCCAGCCTGGTGGCACAGTGGTTAAGTTTGCATGTTGCACTTCAGTGGCCCGGGGTTTGCCAGTTTGGATCCTGGGTGCGGACTTACACACAGCTTGTCAAGCCATGCTGTGGGCAGACATCCCACATATAAAAGTAGAGGAAGGTGGGCATGGATGTTAGCTCAGGGCCAGTCTTCCTCAGCAAAAAAGAGGAGGATTGGCAGCAGATGTTGGCTCAGGGCTAATCTTCCTCAAAAAAAAAGAGAAAAGATTCAGTGCCCTTGCTGCTGCAGCCCAAATTTGTTTCCCAGTCAGGGAGCCACCCCACCTGTCTGTCTGTTGTCAGACTGTGGTGGCTGCATGTTGCTGTGATGCTGAAAGCTCTGTCACCAATATTTCAAATACCGCAGGGTCACATCAGGGACAGGTTTCAGTGGAGCTTCCAGACTGAGACAGACTCAGAAGAAGGACCTGGCCACCCACTTCTGAAAAGATTGGCCATGAAAACCCTAGGAATAACAGCAGAGCATTGTCTTACTTAGCACAGAACTGGAGAGGATGGAGCAAAAAGACCAGGCAGGGTTCCACTCTGCTGTCCACAGGGTCCTAGGAGTCAGAATCCACTCGATGACATGAACAACAATGTTTGGAAGAGTATTTCATCTTCATTTTTAAAAATCAGTTTTATTGAGATATAATTCACATGTGATACAATTCACCCACTTAAAGTGTACAATTCAAATGTTCTCAGTTGTGTGCAACTATTACCACAGTCAATTTTAGAATATTATCAACACCTGAAGATGGAAACATATAATTTAGCTATCACTCCCTGTCCCCTTATCTCCCCTCACCCCAAGCCCTAAGGAACCACTTCACTACTTTCTGTCTCTGTAGATTTTCCTATTCCAGGCTTTCATATGAGTGGAATCATACAGTATGTAGTCTTTTGTAACTGGCTTTTTTCACATGATTTTTTCAAGGTTTGTCTATGTTGTAACATATATCAGTACTTCATTCCTTTTTATGGCAGAATAATATTCCATTGTGTGGACATACTACATTTTGTTTATCCATTCATCCATTGATAGGAATTTGGGTTTTTTTCCATCTTTTGGCTATTTATTATGAATATTCACCTTCATTTCTGAAAGATATTTTCCCTGGATATAGAGCTGTAGTTTGACAGTTCTTTTCTTCCAGTACTTTATAGATGTGGTTCACCTGGCTTCTTGCTTGCATTTGTCCTGATAAGGAATCTGCACTTATTCTTATCCTCATCCTCTGTAAGTAAAGTGTCTTTTTTCTCTAGCTGCTTTTAAGATGTTCTCTTTATCACTGATTTTGAGCAAGTTGTTACAATGTGCCTTGGTGTAATTTGTTTTTATGTTCTTGGGGTTTGTTGAAATTCTTGAATCTGTGGGTTTATAGTTTTCATTAAACTTGGAGAATTTTTAGCCATTGTTTCTTCAGATATTTTTTCTGTCTCTCCCTTTTTTGGAAATTCCAGGTAGAGATATACTAGATCACTTGAGGTTGTTATACAGCTCAATAATGTTTATTTTCTCCTTTCCTTCCTTCCTTTTTTCCTTCCTTCCCTCCTTCCTCTGTTCATTCTTTCTTTCTAGTATTCTTTCTCTCTGTGTTTATTTCTGGATAATTTCTATTGCTATGTCTTCAAGTTCACCGGCATTTTCTTCAACAATGCCTAACCTACTGTTAATCTCATCCAGTAGACTTTTTCATTTCAGACATTGCAATTTTTAATCTCTAGGGGTTTGATTTGGTTTTTAGTAGCTTTTAATGTCTCTACTTAACATTTTTAATGTTTCTTCTAGCCTTTTGAATATATGAAATGCAGTTATAATAACACTTTTAATATCCTCATCTAATAATTCTAACATCTATGTTAGTTCTGCGTTGGTTTTGGTCGATTCATTGATTTTCTCCTCATTCTGGCACACTCTTAAACTTTAAACATGCATATTTGACTTAATTATGTCAATATTAATCAATATCTCTAACTCCCTTTCAAATAATAAAGGGATCATTGAATACTTTAACTTCAGTCATCTCTTTCTGTTATACATGTTATTGTCATGTATTTTTGTTCCACTTTGATTGTAAATTAAACAGCACTGTTTTTGTTTTGTATAGTCAATTCCTGATTATTGTTGCCCACATATTTACCAATTTCTTTTTTTTAGATTGGCACCTGAGCTAACAACTGTGGCCAATCTTTTTTTTTTTTTTTTCTGCTTTATCTCCCCAAATCCCCCTGGAACATAGGTGTATATCTTAGTTGCAGGTCCTTCTAGTTGTGGCATATGGGATGCTGCCTCAATGTGGTCTGATGAGTGGTGCCATGTCCATGCCCAGGATCCAAACCAGCAAAACCCTGGGCCGCCACAGCGGAGCGCACAAACTTAACCACTCGGCCACAGGGCTGGCCCCATATTTACCAATTTCTTTGTTCATCATTGTTTCTTTGAATTTCACTTAAAGTTTTGGATTTGATTTTCCTCTTTTTGTAGTATATATTAATTCTTTAAGTGAGGATGTATTTAAAATATATTATCTCAATTTTTGTCTAATGATAATGTGTTTACTGTGTTCTCATTTAAAATCTTAATTTAGCTGACTATAGCATTCTATAGATATTTTAATTGATTTCTTCCAGCTTTTATTTATGCTGTTGAGAAATCTGTTTTCTGCTTAATTATTGTTTCTTTGTGAATAATCTATGTTTTCTCTGTGGCTATTCTGAAGATATTTCTGTTTATCTTTAGTGTTCTGTGATTTCTTATACTGTGCTAATTGTGTCTTTAATTTCATCTTTCCTATTTGAGACTCATTGTGTCTTTAATTCATCAATTCTAAAAGATTTTCAGCCATTTTATTTTTTAAACTTATGTTAAAAATTGAAGTATAATTCATATACTGTAAAATTCACCCTTGTAAAGTGTACATGCAGTTCAGTGGGTTTTAGTATTTTCACAAATTTGTGCAACCTTTACCACTTTCTAATTCCAGAACATTTTTTTTCACCTGGGAATGAAACCCCATCTCCATTAGCAATCAATCTCCATTCCTCTCTCTCCAGCCAATGGCAACCACTAATTTACTTTCTGTCTCTGCAGATTTGCCTATTTGCCTATTCTAGGCATTTCATATAAATGGAATCATATAAGATGTGGCATTTTGTATCTGGCTTCTTTCACTTTGCATTTTATATTCAAGGTTCATCCATGTTGTAACATGTATCAGAACTTCATTCCTTTTTGTGGACAAATAACATCCTCTTGTATGGATAGACCTCATCTTGTTTATTCCTTCATTGGTTGATGAGCATTTCGGTTGTTTCCGCTTTTTGGCCATAATGCAAATGCTGCTATGAATATCCACATACAGGTTTTTGTGTGGACCTAATGTTTTCAATTCTCTTATGTATACACCTGGGCTATATTGCTGAGTCATATGATAACTATGTTTAACTTTTCGAAGATCTACCAAACTGTTTTCCACAGTGGCGGCACCATTTCTGCAGCCATCATCTCCTGAATATTGCCTTCTCTCTGTTCCACACATTCCTTTCTTATGCCTGTTGGAGACATGTTGGAGTTTCTGATTCTGTCCTCCAGGTCTCTTTACTTCTCTTTACATTTTCCCATTTTTTAGCTCTTTGTGCTTCTTTCCAAAGATCTATCTTCCAGTTCATTAATTCTTTTTTTCAGCTCAGTTTAATCTTTCATTTGACCCGTTCGTTGAATTTTACTTTTTCATTTCTGAAAGTGCTGAAGGTTTTTTTTCAAGTTTTATAATTTTTTTCTCCATAATCAACTTGATCTTTTCCATAGTGCCTCCTTTTTTATGGCTTTTTATCTCTTTCTGAGTGTTCTCTTTCAGGAGTTTTACTTCCAGTTCTTGTCTATGAGCTCTTGCCCATTTTGCCCTATCTCCTCACACGTTTTGTTGTGAACCTTTATCAAGGCTTGCTTGCTTTTCCTCCAGAGAGACCACCAACCAAAATCAATCTTTGTGTTCCCTTCTCAGTTTGAGGCCTCGTAAATCATACGTGTTATATTCATTTTAGCCCCAAATTTATGGGCGGTACAGGCCTGAGATTTTGAATTTGGAGGGAAGGTTTTTTTTTTTCTAACTTAGAGCCCAAAAGAGACAGAGAAGCTTTTTTGTCATCTTATCCTTGTCAACATATTTCTTTTCCAGTTCATCCTGCCTCAAAAGGAGCAGCCAATGGAGGATCTTGGCTTTATCCAAGGATTCTCAGCTCCTCGTGCACACCCAAAGCCTCATCTTTTCTTCCCACAGGAACATTAAACTGAAGTCTTAGGTTCCTAGGACCGGTTCTCCCCCAAGGCAGGTGAAGCTCTGCTCTACCTTGTGGTCCAGCAGCCTCTTCATTCTGGCACCTCAATTGATTGGTTGATTGATTTCTTCCTTTCTTTCTTCTCAGCCTTACGTTGAAAATGATGTCTATTTTTTTCTTCCAGCATTTCTAGGTCTTTGCAACAGACAACTTATTTTTGCTATCTTAGATCATTATATTGTCAAAAGCCTCAATTTCCTCACCAGTAATGTGGGGGAAACCGTTTATTTACCTCATAGGGTTTTACCCATATTATCCTCATAGGATTAGATGACTAATGTATATAAAGGGCTTAGTGTAGTGCCCAATATGTAAGTCCTCAATAAATGTTAGTTATTATAATTATTTTTAAAAATTTGTTGTTGTCACTGTTTTTATTTATTTAACTGAGATAGAATTGACATATAACATTGTACTAGTTTCAAGTATACAACAAAATGACTCAATATTTGTATATATTGTGAAATGATCACCACAATAAGTCTGGTTAACATGTCATCATACATAGTTACAACATAATTATTAATGCTAATTGAGAATCTCTAGATAAGAACACAAATCTGCGTAAGGAAACTTACTAAAATTAATTTTAAAATTAATATTTTGGCCCTCTCTTAGAATGTAATATTGGCTCATTTAAAAATTAGCTCCCTTTTTGATAAAATGTGAGCACACAAGACTTACGGCTGGAGTATATACTGTCTGGTATTTGATATCCTTGAGTGTCTCATCTCAGTTTTATTTTCCTTTACTAAGCATGTGGGTGGGCACAGAACAGTATTTATAGATATCTGATGCTTGAGTCAATCGAAATGTGTATTCTTTTCATTTTACAGATAAATAATTCAGTTCCTCATAATGTAGCTTATTTTATAAATATGTTTATAGTTTCTCTATTAAACATAATCACATTTTAAGGTGACATAAAATTAGATAATTTGAAACTCATTTTATTAAGAATAAATTAATCTCTCAGTCTTGTTCTAAAATATTTATTTACCCCAAGATATGAACTTTGAAGAACATTGCATGGATTATTAACAGGCTATCTGGTCTGATTATTTCCACTTAGGAATATAATTCATTTAAACAAAGGCATACCTGATTGAAATTCTGTGTGGAAGTGATCTTTTTCATGTTCTTAAAAGAGAGGAATGATGGAGAAAAAAAATAATAGTATTTTTCATCTGAGTCTTTATGTGACATTGAAATGGATGCTATTCTCTCTGTTTCCTCTCTGTCACAGTTGTTGTGTTTGTGATTCTGTGTCTGTGTATAGTCCCACCTTTGTTAATGTGTCTTCATTTCTTGGTGAAATGAAAGCTGACCTAGAACTGTGGTCATTCCTGTGTCAGAGTTGCAACAACTGTGGTCACTGAGCAATTACTGTGGCAATCCGACGGTCCTAGAGGGATGGTTGTGTGAGACCAAGATCTAAAATAACCTCTGGAAGGGGAATGGACTGAGCATTCAAACTGTAACGCAGTTTGATCTCGTGTCAGTGTTTAACCAAGAGAACCGAATTTCTAAACAAATAACGTATTCTGCAGAAGGATGAAAATCCTAAAAAACATTTAAATGTTGTTTTTTTGCACTGGTGCTTTTTCTTGACAATTTTATTTTAATATTGAGATATTGGTAGAGCTCTAAGAAGTGCTGTAGATGACTATGTGGTTTCTATGTCCAAATAAAGTGCTTTTTTAGGACCATCAAATTTTTTTGAACTAGTATATAAATAAAAATATTATTAGTTTTTTTTTAAACACGACCCTAAAATATTTATGAGGTGCTTGACTGATACAGATTATCAATATCTAGAAGAACATTTGGAAAAGTGACAAGGTGTGTAGCAATAGGACATGTGTTTTTGTTCTTTTTTCCCTGAGGGGTAGGAGTTTGTCCTGATCCGGCCACCCCTTGCCTTGCTCACGGCCACTGCTCAGTCATGAGATTTGGGTTGGAGTTAGCACCCAGCTGGAAGCAAATGAACATCCTGCCTCTTTCAAAACTCATGTGTGTTTGTTTCTTTGTCCTGCTTCTCTCATTCGCTCACACACGCTGAGCCCCAGTTCTCTGCCAGCACTCTGGGACGCGTAGGGACCCCTTATGGGACCAGATAGTCAGGCTCCCTTGACGAGTTTCTAGTCTTGGACGATTTTTTCCCTCTCGTTTCTTTCATTCTTGCATTTTCCTGCCGTTTCCTGCCTGGACCCTTTCTCTCTGTTACCTGGATTTCTTTCTCTCATTTTCTTACTTTTCTGCCTTCCTTACGTTGTCAGGAAATGGCTGAAGGAATTGCTTCCCTTTTCCTTTAAGCTCGTCCAGGCTCAGTAGATGAGACTGCTGTCGTCCTCCACTCTTCCCGGGGGGATTTCAGGGCCAGGGTGACTTCGCCTGGCTTAGCTGTGTCTGTGCCTCCTCAGAGGACGCTCCTGTGCCAGCTCTTGAGGGGCTCATCTCCTGGGCTGCCACAGGACCCGACTCTCTGCCTTTCATCGTGCTGCCAAACTTGGTGGGGAGTGAATCCTTCGGGAAAAGACATCTTCCTGTCTCTGTCCACAAGCAATCATGTTTGGTTAAAACCGTGTTTTAAAAATTGGTTTTTGTATCCATGTTCCTAAATTTATCTCCAATTTGGTTCCATTGGTCACAGAATGGTTTTAGCCCACAGCTGGGTGTTTTCATCTCTGCTGAGCTTCCCTCAGTGAGTAGGATAGGGCACATTCCAGCAGTAATTTTGTGAAGGGATGGGCTAGGTCAAAGTTTGATGTGAATTCAGATGTGGTCATTGTTCTGTTGTCTTCTGACACATGTAGTAACAAATCAGTGCAGGGTCACAAATGACAGTAGATAGGGATAAGCAAGCTGGGTCAATCTAAAACAAAAATGAATCAGAATTATAGGATTTATTTCAGCCCTGGAAGAGTTCTTTGGATCCAGTCCTGGCTCTATAAAGTGGAAGAGCAGAGATGTCAAGTGACTTGCTGGAAATCACACAGTAAGCTAAGGACAGAGCTGTCACTAGAACCCATGTCTTAATTCCAGGTGTCCTTCTTTTCCCGGCAAGATATAGGAGATAGGGTATAGGGGAAATTGTCCTTCTGGGGAGGAGATTGTCGTTTGATGGAGAAGGGTTTGTCAAACCCACAGGGACTCAGACTTTTATACTCTTCAGCTGAGAATCAAAGCATCTAGTTGCCTGTGATCCTTGAGCAACCAGCTGAGATGCTGACGAGATCTGGGACAACACAATTAAGTGCTGTCTGCCGAATGTCCAGTCTGAGTCTGCAGCTCCTGCACCCACAGGTCTGGGTTTGTTTGATGGCGCCTTGGTTAGCGATGCTGGTTACTGTTTAGGAGAAATGTGATTTTTCCTCTAACCCCAAGTGCTGTGGTTATAGGTGCAACTGGGGAAGGCGAGTTTGTTTTTGGTCAGTTCAGGGAATAAGTGGCACAATGCAGAGTTCTGGAGATAAAAACCATGGAACAGAGAAGTTTGCACTTGAATAAGGAGTCAGAACTCCAAGTTCATCCACTTAACTAATTAATTATTGTTTGAGATGGCTTAGTACAGAGTTTAATCTCAGTTCTGTGGCAGTCATTTGGACTCTGGCTTTCCACCCTCTGAAAAACTAAGAATCATTTCTTCTCTGCGCCGTTGGCATGGACAGTCGTTTTTATTAGTGTGGTAACCAGGCTCCAAGATGGTCCCCAATGATCCCTCGCTTCCGGGTAATCACAGCCTTGTGCAGTCCCCTCCCACATTGTAGCTGTGGTCTGTGCAACCAAAAGAATATGATAGAAATAATAGGATCTCAGTTCTGAGGCTACCTCAGAGAAGACATCGTGGCTTCTGCCTTGCACTCTCTTGCATCCTTCGCTCTGGGGAAGCCAGCTGCCAGCTCATGAGGATGCTCAGACAGCTCCATGAGAGGGCCACGTGGCAAGGAACTGAGTCCTCTGCCAACAGCCAGTTAGGCATCGTGTGGCCTTCTGCTAAAAGCCATGTGAGTGAGCCGTCTTGGAATGGGATCCTCCAGCCATGGTCAGACTTTGTGATGATGGCAGCCTCACGAGAGACCCCCGAGCTAGAACCCCCCACCTTAGCCACACTCGGATTCCCGACCCCAGAAACTGTGGGAGATAATGAATGCTTGTTGTTTTAAGCTGCTAAATTTTGGGGATAATTTGTTACACAGCAATAGATAACTAATACAATTGATAAGACAAAAGTTGAACATTCTCAGTTTAAAAACAATTATAATAGCAATAAATGTAGGTGTTCTTATTATGACATTTGACCCTTAGAAACAAGCATCATATCTATCCTTAGCCTGTATGCAGTATTTTCATGTTATTAAACAGGAAATGAAGAATAGAAAAGTTAAATGATATATTTATTGGAGGGAATGGTGATAGCTAAGAATTGAAACATCTTTTCTTTTTCCACTTCTCTGTGAAATATGGCTCTATTAAAATACAAGTAGGGGCCAGCCCGGTGGTGTAGTGGTCAACTTCACATGTTCTGCTTCAGCGGCCCGGGGTTCACTGGTTCAGATCCCAGGTGTGGACATGGCACCGCTTGTCAAGCCATGCTGTGGCAGGCGTCCCACATATAAAGTAGAGGAAGATGGGCACGGATGTGAGCTCAGGGCCAGTCTTCCTCAGCAAAAAGAGGAGGATTGGCAACAGATATTAGCTCAGGGCTAATCTGCCTCAAAAAAAAAAAAATTTTAAAAATACAGGTAAAGACTAAGTCTAAAGTGACAGCAACACATTCAAAAGAGAGAATTATGGTTTGAGGAAACTTATTTCAAGAGAAGTTTTCTGAGAGCTACTTGTTTTAATACTAAACTATTTCAAGTGGTCTGAGTTATTTTACTTTTACACGCAGGTCAATTATACTACTTTCAATTAATAAACGTGGAGGAGGTTTCAATGGGTCATTTAACTCAGGCCTAGACATGAATGTCTTTGATCAGTTCAGCAAACATTTGTCAAGAACAGCACTGCTGAGCCAGCCCTGATGGCCTAGCGGTTAAAGTTCAGTGCGTTTTGCTTCGGCGGCCTGGGTTCGTTTCCCGGGCTCGGAACCGCACCAGTCACCCATCAGTAGCCATGCTGTGGCAGCAACTCACAAAGATCTAGAAGGACTCACAACTAAAATGTACAGCTACATACTGGGGCTTTGGAGAGAAAAAAAAAAAGAGGGAGGAAGATTGGCAACAGATGTTAGCTTAGGATGAATCTTTCCCAGCAAAAAAAAAAAAAAAAAAAAAGGACAGCGCTGCTGTCCAGGGGATACAAAGATAAATAAGATATCTCTGCCCATGAATAGTTTGTAGGTTAGTGGTGGGGTGGAACATTTCAATAATGGGGGAACCGTCCTGATACAGTGATTCGCAGGGAGCAGGTAGAGTGCAGAGGCGTCAGCCTATCCCAGCCTGGGAGGGCAGGGAAGACGAATGACTTTCTCAGAGAGGCCCGGCTACTTTGTAGCATTTTGAATCTGTCTCCGCTGTTTTGTAGACTCTGGAGTGGCAGTAAAAAGACTGTATGCTGCCTGCGTATTATTTTGCATGTATCAGTACATTGCTCTCTGTTTTTCTACAGACACCCTTTCTACGACTTTTATTCTCTGAGATATTATTCCAACTTTTTTTTTAAGGACTTCCTTTGTCTTTTAGCCAGGGTAAATGGAGTGGGACAGCGACACTAAGAAAAAGGAATATTAAAATACAAAACAAAACCCAGGAAGGATAGAAGTGTTGGAAATGCGAGTTAGACTGAAGTACGTAATGTCAAACGATGAGAATGCAACATTTGGGATGTGGGATTCTTAACAAAAATTATTAACCTAATCTTCTTCTTAGCGATTTGTCACCCATATTTCTAACCGCCGGTCAGTAAGAAATTTGTGGCAAAGTGCTGCTTTGACTTTCAGGAACGATTGCACCTGTGGATGCGTTTCGTCGACTCCGGAACTTAATTCTGTCAGTTTGAACAAGCAAGTTTCAGACATTACAGAGCCCAGGGAAGTTCCAACAGTCTTTCATGAATGAGGTAGTCTGAATGAACAGGCCTTTCAGAGCTTCATTCTGAACTCTGCCCGCTCAGCCAGAGGTCAGCCGGCCCCTCCATCCCGAGAGGCTGCACATGCCCAGAGGTGTTGGTGCTGGGGGAGGGCAGGGGGTAAAAGAAAAAAGGAAGAGGGGGAGAAAGACAAAAAGAAAGGGACTGGAAGAAGCGAAGAGGGAGAGAAAGAAAGGACGAGGAAAAGGAAGAGTTAATAACAGCGGTTTGTCCAGCACCGACCGGTAGCTGCCCTGCTAAGTGCTTTGCAGACCGCGTCTGCATCCTCCCAACAGCCTGGATGCTGAGGCTGCAGGGACGTCATTGGCCGAAATGCACACAGCTAGTGAATAGCAGAGCTGTGATTCGAACTCAGGTCTGCCTGACTCCCAAAGCCAGCACTCCTGACCGTAGAGCCACGAAGGAAATCTGCTCCCCTGCTGTGGCGTGGAGAGGGCCACCCCAGACGGCTGCCTGGCTGCTCCGTGGCTGGCCCTGGGATTTTTTTCGAGTTTGCAGACAAGTTTTTAACAGAATGAGGGTCCCTTAATTGGATTTGCCTGTTATCCAATACAGCACACCGCACGGCAGGCCGCGCTTCAGGCCCACACACGAATCACTTAGAAACTCCCCATTTAGTCTCGCGAACCCTAATTTCAGACAAAGGTAACTGTCACCTTTTGTTTCATCCTATGCTTTTATTTTTCAAATCCCAGAGCCGACCTCTGAACTCAATCTGCACTTGCCTATTGATGCATAAATATCTATAATATCACAGTAAATTAAATTCTATTTTAAAGGGTTTCTATTTAACAATCTGTCAGAACTTTCACAGTATTTGATTGCTGGTCCCTTCTGTCCTGTGACAGGTTTATCTCAATATGGCTTGATTAATGAAACCTTTTATTTGGTGTAAGCACACCGATTATTACCATAATCCCTTAATGCTTGCTTAGGCAACGCTGAAGTCTGGTGACAGGGACTGTCCAAACTTCTAGCTCCTTCAGCTCCTTTCGCTCCGAACGTGGGGTGAGATGAACAGGCCAGGAGCCGAGGCCCTCCTGATGGGGAGTGTGCGAATGTTAGTGTCAGCGGAACGGCACAGTGCTGTGTCTCAGAGGCTTGGACAAACTCCCTTTTAACCTCTAGTGTTTAAGAAATGTTTCGACTCAGTGCCACCCAATCCGCCTCTCCCCGGCTGCTGCCTTGTCCTTGCATGCCAGTCACTGAGGGGCGTGGCTGACGTCTCCCTCAGGAGCTGAGAAATTGCAATGTGCACCGTGTAGCTGAGAAGTGGGATGAAGTCTAAAATAAAAGAATATATTGAAAAAGAGTGTCTTAATGAAGCCAAGGGGCCAGGCACTAATAGCTCTTAAGAAATAGAAATGACTTTATGATGGATATTCCACAAGCAACCTTTTCAGAAAAAAAAGAGAGCAATTGAATTATATTTTGTTCCTGGCAAGTATTTACCTCGGAGAGGAGCTGCCATTCCTGCCGGATTATTTTCTCCGCGTCCTGAATGCTTTCAAAACACTAGAAAAAGAACATCTTGGATTTCACATAGACTCAACACTGTCACTCTGTTTTACTTTGCTATTAAATATTTAATAACGTTTAAAAGTGAGACATGGAAAATAGGATCTGAAACTTGTTTGTGCTGCAGAAATTGTCTTCTCTGCAATTCTCCCAGCTAGTATTTGCTGCACTGGGAAGATGATAGCCTTCTGCCATATATTATCCTGTTCCTCTGTTTGTACCCCTGTCCCTGTCTAATGCTGAAAAGATCTCATACTGTTTTTTCTTCTTTCTCTTTTCGGTTTGTGGTCATTGTGGTTTTAAGTGCAATATAATCCACCGGGAGAGTTTTGCTGTTGTTTTTAAACTTCCTGAGGTGGGAAAGAGAACAAGGTAATATTAATAAATATGACTCAAGATCCTAACAAGCAATAAAAGGAAATCAGATAAAAGAAACAAGTGTCTGTTATTTTTTAAGAAAGCATTATGATTGTTAACATTCTTTGTTAAGACTTGAATAGTCAAAGTGAAAATAACCCCTGAGAACATTAGAAAACAGTATTTGTTTATCTTGTGACCATACTAGCTTGATTATTAATTTGATTACTTGAGTTTGCAATTTGTTGTTAAAAAAATGTGCTTATATAGACTTTAAAATACAGAAATTTTCTTTCTGGAGTTTCAGTAGTGAAAAGGAAAATACCGTAAGGAGTTTTTTTTTTAAAGGAGTAATATCAGATTTTTATTATCAGCTTTAATTGGATTAATTATAATTATATTGAAAAAACAAAGTGTGGTTTAACTGTACTTTCAAAATCAGATATATGGTTTAAGAATTTCCATTCAATAAAATAGTAGAGAAGCTAGTTTAATTTAAACTATGCTGAAAGTCAAATAATTTTCAACAACACAATTAACAATAAGGATTTTGTGTTCTGTTTGAAAAATACGTAACATTTTTCTTCATTACAAATGTTCTTTTGCAAGAAAATATAGAAACCTCTTCGTGAGACACTGACTGGAGGATTATTATGGTTCTCCAACATGTTTCTCAGTTTTTGGTTTATTTCACATCATGCTTTTTAACCTTTGACAACAAATATTGTTGTACCATGAAGACAGCAAATCCAAACAATTACATATGTAGTCCAAAGGCATGCACAGGAAAATCAATATTTGACGTCTTTGCAACTCCCTCTTTGCAGTGGTGTTCAATAGCTCTTGTTCATTATACACTTAGATCTCTTTCAGATTCGCCTTTGTCACTAGAAACCCATTTTTTTTTTTTCTCCTTTGACTTCCACATAACTTCTTTGCCCTGTACTTTTACAGATGCCTTCTGGCTATAAATACTAATGAAATCTCTTTGCTTAATTCAATTTTGCTGGTACACTTACAGTTATGACCTAACTTTCCCACGAGAGAGACTGATTGAACATTGCACTACCTTATGGATGGGAGCAAACATTCTTTCAGAACTGGACTGACGATTTCCATAATTATAGAATTCACAGCCTAATGACCTTAAAAAACAATAAAAAGATCTCTTGTTAATTCCATTTCTGTTACTGACATTCAAGATATTTCATTTTTCACGGGACAACAAATTTACTTTTTTATTTTCCAAAGAGCAGTCTATCCTTTCCCCCCAGATTAAATTTTCTGAATATTGAAGTATTCCATTGAATATTTAGCATTTCTTTGTCTTTTAAAAGTTAGAATATTTATGATCCTTAGAATGCGTTTGACTGATTTATAGCAATCAATTATAAGAGTACGTTTTCAAATAGCCCTTTTAAAAATGAAGAATAGAATAATTAAAAAGATCACAAGTGCTCCCTTGCATATAATTATTTCATTATTTCATTACAGTGCAGAAATTATTTTTGCTGACTGTGAGCAATTTTAATTGAGCGAGATCTGTGTTAATATAGGATAGCAACCACTGCTTCCTAAGAAATAAGATCACTAATTGCCTAAATTTTTATTCAGGACAATGAGTCTTACGAGTCACATTGCAGTGTAAAGCTAATCGCTGGCTAGAGTGGGCATAGTACCTTTTCTGTAGTGTAGACACCCTGAAAACATAACCCGCCGGCTAATTCGTTCCTTCAACAGGTTTATTGCCTTATTAAGCATTTGTTTTGTAGAAAATTGTTAATCTATCCAGTTATCACCGAAAAACTATGATAATGAAACATTAATACTCAGACTTGAAGTCGACTAGAGCCGGGGTAAACAAGCACAGCTGAAACACAACATCGTTGATTCCTCTTAAATACCAGAATGCTCAGCACCCTAGCATAGGTTCTGGAAGCTTTGCGCGTACACAGAGAGTCTGCTCTTCAGGCAGGGAAATCTCGAGTGCAGCAAGATAGCTTGCTATTAAGTGAAGTTAAATTAAATGTTAATAATAGCCATTTTCTTGCAAAAATTTAACATTCATCATAAATGGTTATAGTATCCTTGGTATATCTAAATATTTTACACATATCGAAGATATTTTCTTCCCAATAAATATGTACATATATTTATTGCTGTGGAAGAATGCATAAATCATGAAAAAATTAATCAGAACCACTCTCTTAACAACATGGGCTGTTTTGATAAAACCTAAGTAGACATTTAAAAAAGCCAATTTGTTTTTATGTATAGTTTCGGATTGAATATGCTGCTGTTGTTTTCACTTAGCCCTTAAGGGAAAAGTACTGTATCGGAGTCTACTCTTAGTTTAAACATAATTTTTGAAAGTGGAAACAAAATACTTGAAAAACTCAATGATATTAATAGGGGAATTCACTTATTCATTCAGCAAATATTTATTCAGCACTTTCTCTCTGCTAGATGTAATTCTGACGTGCTCGTACTGCTTTCCCAGGCTCTTCCGAGAGAAGTGCTAACACGTTTGCCTTCTTTGCTGGGATTCAGGGGGCTCATTTGCTGCTCAAAGAAGTCAACTAGACTGGTGTTTAACTACCAACGTAGAAGTTAGAGAGTTGTTTACAGTTCTAATTTCTAGATTTCAATATTTAAAGTGTCAGCAACGACTGAAACCTTTTGGAAATCTCTAAGAAACGAGTTCCCCTTGTGAAGAGAACGATTTTTGTATCTGGAGCTTTTTCACGAGAGGTCAAGAACGGTGTGTGTTGCGGAGGTTAAAGTAGACCATTGGCTGTAGAAGGAGGTTTCCTGTGGGGAGGGAATCCCGGTGGGTCCAGGGGGCGGGCCGTGCCACCTCGAAGAACGAGACTAGCCTGGGTTCTGCTGCTTCTGTGAAGTAGCTCCAAGGCTTCGGGCGAGCCTTGAAACCTTGCTGGACCTCGGCTTCCAGATCTGGAAAATGTGGGTCATAGTCCTTACTCTGCCCCCTCGTAGAGACGCTATCATGATACAAAGTAGCTCCCTCATCTGTAAAGTCAGATGGCGAATCAGAGCAGTTCTTACCCTGGGAGTAGTCCAGGGATCCCCTTGGAACCATGCAAACGTTTGTGTGTGTGTCCACGTGTACGTCTTCCCAGGTGTGAGGTCTGGAGCTTTTGTCAGATTCTCAAACAGGCAAGTGACCCAAAGAAGGTGAAGAAACACTGCATTTGAGAACCTGTAACATCCTTTCTACTCTTCAATTCAAATTCCATTCCCCGCTCTGAATAATATGTATGAAAGCACTTTGAAAGACTGCTGAACAAACGCCGAGTACCATTCTCCGTCTCTCTTTATGGGTCGCGTCTATGTGAAAGTCCTAGCCAGCCTGAAAAGGTGATATTATACTATGTCGCACGGGTCACTGAATAAACATATCGCCTGAGGGAATCCCTCAGCTGCAAGGTCCAGTATTAGACCCCTGGGAGGATGAGCGTGTCACAGAGACTCGGAGGAAAATAGAAGGAAATCTGGGTGAGATTGCAAAAATACTTTACTATAGGTTCAGTGTGGTTCAGTGGGCAAGCTTTAAACTAGTACTTAAACTAATAGGAGGCTATTGATCTAGTTTTCTAGTCTGGGTTATGACTCTTATAGCAGTGTCTCAATTTCCTTCTCTCTGAAATGGTTTTTACTAATTCATACCTCACAGGATGTGGGGAAGATTAAGTTAGTTAGTTAGGTTAGACTAGTTAGTATGGTTGAAAATGTTTTTAGTCAAGTATGCAGTGTTACATAAAGCAAGGAATTCTCGTTCCGAGGGGGAAATCCCACTATTAAGGATTTCCTGATTATGGAAGGGGGGCAGGCTGGAGAGGGCACATTGAGTTAGTCTACCCTCAACCACAGTGAGAAAAATCTGCGTAGGAAGAGGGTTTTCATCTAAGAGATAGTTGACATGGGTCTCAGTTTACCTCTTCCTTTCTGGATTTGCGTCAGAGTAGAGTGTAAAGACTACTAGGTTCTAGAACCTGCTGAGTGAGTCTGCATTCCTAGATAGAAGGCAGAGACGGGATCTTGCGCTTTTTTATATTCACAGCCCTGTGCGGGTCTCAATAAAGTCTCTTCATTGAATGCCCTTGGGCTGGTAACTTGCTCTAAGCAATGTTTCCTCTATTTGTAGTAATAATAATAATTTTTAAAAACCTGGCTGCATGGACTGGCCAAGCGGCATAGTAGTTAAATTCAGGTGCTCTGCTTTGGTGGCCCAGGGTTTGTAGGTTTGGATCCCAGGCGTGGACCTGGCACCGCTCGTCAGGCCATGCTGTGGTGGCATCCCACATAAAATAGAGGAAGATTGGCACAGATGTTAGTTCAGAACCAATCTTCCTCGCATTGAAAAAACAAACAAACAAGCCTGGCTGCCATTTATTGATGAGTATTCTGTGCCAAGTACTGTATATATGCTATTTTGTTCCAGCCTCACAACGAGCCTGTGAAATATTATCCCCACTTTAAAGGTGAGGATTCTGAAATTCACAGATAAGTGATTTAATTAAGCCCATAACCACCTTACAAATATATTGGAAAGACACCATTACGGAATGGACTTGATCACGCTTTGAAAACCATTTAAATTGCACTCAGGTAATGCTGCTGATACTGCTCTTTTGCTTTTTGTTTCTTTTGTTAGCTACTTTAGCTCCAAAGACTTTGCTTTATTACCAGCCTCCCTGTTGAACCAGGAGGGTTCTTTGATAGAAGATTTAAGGTAATTGTCCCAGAAATGCAGGTTTGGTGATGACAGGAAGTGGTTGTTGGTGGGCATTTTTCACTGGGCTCCATATACCTATCGGGTCACCGAGTAGCTGCTGCTGGGAACTGAGAGAGGAAGTGAAGAAGAGGAAACACGTAGCTTTGATGAACAAGAGCCTTCGTAAGCGTGCTGCCTGGAGCTCCTCCCACCACCTCACCGTTCAGATAGATCAAGATCACGAAAACCAAGACGTTCAGATCTAAAGCGAACGTTTGAGGTTGGAGTACCATCTGCGACTGCAAAACCAGCCGTCTTTGTGGGACCAAGACCACCAGCTTGCTGTGGATCTCTTGGTTTCTGTGGAGCTGAGATTCATACTCACTGTAATACACAAAGCTGTAATACTTTAAAGCTTCATAACGTCACCAACAGACTTGTAATCACGGAACAGCCCCGTCTCCCAGCTGGTCGTCGGAGGTGTGCTAACGTCAAGTTGGATGAAAACTGCTGAGGACCGTGGAAAGTCGCCCTTTATTTCTGACAACTGTATTTCTCCTTGGTTTTAAAAATACCCTCTCATGGAGCAATTTGATTTTATGCAATTTTTTCTATTTAAAAAATTTAATAGGGGACCTGGTAGGGGAGTTTGATCATTTATTGCACATCCGCACATTCACCAATAATGAGGAAAGATTTGTCGGTTGTCTAGTTTATCTGAGCGAGAGATGAGCCACACCATAAGAGAGGGTGGGGAATCTGGGCTCAGTGCCCAGGATTTTTCTTTGCTATTTGGATCACTGTGTTTGCTAGAATATTTAATTAATCCCACTCTTGGAGTAATGCTTATTGCTGATGGCCCTTGCCGAACTGAAATATTAAACCATATGTAATACATCTTCAATAAAATTTAAAAGATTTAAAAGTCCCTAAATGATGTATGTATTTGACAGTCCTTAATGAAAACTGACTAAAGGATTTCAGAGAATGGATAGGCTTCATAGTAACAATTCTTTTCATTCATGTGGAAGGAAGTTCAGTGTTATAAAACGAAACGTAAGGAATTAGCACAACATTTGGGGTAGGATTGTACCAATGCTTGGATACATAGCTTGTTTTGTTGTCGTTATTAAATATTTGGCTCTTCTCCTGCATGTCTGGTGGAAACCTTCGCTGAAGCTCTTTAAGACCAGTTCTTCCTGGAGTACACTTTAGCCATGGTTAGACCATGAGAGGACTCTCCGATAATTCTCTTTTGAGTAATTCGATACATGGCATGATTTTCTCTTATTATTGAACCGATGCCTCAGCAAAGGGTTGGAGGAATTCTGCTGTTTGTAGCGAAAATCTTGTGCCAAGAGCATTAACCTTGAAGTTCTATACACTTTGTGGGTCAGGCGATTACCGGAGTTATCCTATTTACTTATTTAAGGAGGTGGCAAGAAGAGCTCCCAAAAAACGGACTGATAAATGTGAGTGGAGGGGAAAAAAAAAATCAATTTCTTTTTTTGAGAGGATAGATCCAGGATTGTAATGATGGGGAGAATTCTAAGATTCAGTTAAAATGTCTCTTGAACAGATCGGAACAGACAAATGGTCTGACGCATTGGAGTGTGCCCGTGCTGTCAGAGGGGCAGAACATTTGAAATGAGATGGTACTTGAGACTTTGATCTCATCCGGTGGTCTTCCAACTTTGTAAAGCCTCGAGTTCCTTTATTCCAGCAGAATCTCATAGACTTAATATGTAAAACAGGTTTAAGGGGAGCTTTTCTCCTTGGAGCCACAGAGGTCACACCTGTTCATACACTGCTTCTTCTTCCTGCCTTCTGAGCACAGTTTCAAAGTCACTCGTCTAACTCGGCTCTTTCATTTGTCAAATATGAACATCCATTTCCGAGAGGAGCGAACCCCCTTGTCCAAGGTTGTATAACTAAAAAACATCAGGACTGATTCCCAGACCAGTGCTCTGCTCTGTCGCATACTTTCTCCTTCAGACACTCCTTCTGCTTCTTGCTTGGAACTCTGGGAAGAGAGCGACCTCTTACTAGAATACAAGGGGATAGCAACGTGGTGGTCAGGGCTTTCGAAGAAAAGTGAGGAATACGGGTCACAAATACTGTTTTCTCAGTCCTGGAGCTCAGCCATTTGTGGGCCAGGTGTTTACTGATCATCTATTCTGTGCAAAGTACGGCTTGAGGCTACAAAGGAAGTGCAGAATCCCAGAATGGGGGAAGAAACCTTATCTTTACTATTCTGGGCCTTGTATTTTCTCCTTAAACATAGGAACACTGTGACATTTAGGGAATAGATCTTATACATGCACTGTCGTGGACCCTACGATCAGACGGCCTCATTTGGAAGTCTGGCCCTGACACTCATCTTGGGCAAATTACTTAATTCCTCAGCAACTCAGTTTTCTCACCTGTAAAGCAGGAATGATAAATTACCTGATCATGGAATTGTTGTGAGGATGAAATATACATTTATATATAACCTAGTACCTGGCACAGAGCAAATGCTATATAAACCTTAGCTATGATTATGATTGTGATTATCATATCTTATGTCACTCACACTGACATTCAAGGATCTCCTCTAAATCAGTGTTTTGTTTTGTACTTCAGATGTATGTTGTTAAATCATATGGAAATTATATTTTGAATATCTAAGTTACCAAAGCATTGTCAATTCAACTTGGTAATCCTCGTTTCTTATTTTATAAAGAGGTTTGTTCAGCTGATACATACTTATCTTAGTCCATTTGAGCTGCTATAACAAAGTACCATAGACCAGGTGGCTTATATACAATTGAAATTTTTTCTCACGTTTCTGGAGGCTGGAAGTCTGAAATCATAGTGCCAGCATGGTCAAGGCCTGGTGAGATCCCTCTTCTCTTGCAGATGGCTGAGTTCTCATTGTACCTCACATCAAGGAAAGAGCAGAGAGCTGGAACAAGTGCTTGCATCTTTTGTGATAAGGGCACTAACCCTACTCCTGAGGGCTCCACCCTCATGACCTATTACCTCCCAAGGGCCCCACCTCCTAATATCATCACATTGAGGCTTAGGATTTCTACAAATGAATTTTGGGGGAACACAAACATTCAGTCCATAACAATACTCTAAGTTTAATGATAGTTCTTACAGTATATATAACATATACAGTATGATATACTTCATTTACTCGTGACTCCTAAGATGCTTTGAACATCTTAAATGGGAATCTTGATAATTAAAAATATATGGCACTAGCCAGTGATAACCTTATACCATGACTTATTCTTTTCAATACATATGCTATCTCCTCAAATAAAAAGTAGGACTGTGGGCATGGACAATGTCATATGTATTTCTTTATGTTTCTAGAGGGTAGCCTTGTACCTTGTTCAGAGAAGGCAAAAGATGTTTGCTATGTCATGAATTCTGCTGTTAATGGCAACATTTCTTCTCAATTTAAGTTTTTCTTTTCTAATTTTAAACTATCAGCCTAATTATAATATCTTCTGTTCTAATTTTTCTTTGTTCCACTGGATCTAAGGTTCATAAATTTGTTGAACCATGAATAAAAGTGAAAAGCTAGCACATGTAGGTAAGAGCCATATGCATTGCTTTAATGAATAGTCACCATGACATATGGAGGAGGACTGCCCGATTAATTACGGGGTTTGATGGAGTTGCTGCCTGCCCGAACAAGCCAGTCCAGGGGCCAATTTATAGTGGCGAAATCCTGGGATGGGCTGGTCTGACCCATAAACAAAGTAAATAAATGAACCAAGTTGATTCAGTAGCCCAGATAATTTGCTAGATTAGCATGAAAATATTATATTGCTTCTTAGCAAGAAGATTGGCATACTTTTTGGGAGTATGTAGGTTCTCATGGTGAAATCCCATTTATGTGTGTTTTCAAGAATTTAATAAATTTCTTCAGCACATAAAATCAAATATTTTTGTTCCTTTAAAGCCAATGGTGTCAATTGTGAATCATATTAATAGACAGTCAAATGAACAGGTGTTTTTTAGACTAACTTTTTAAAGTAATAAAAATCACATATGCTCAGGTAAACAAATTAAAACCCCACAGGACATGAAGTAAACAGTACATGTCTTCTTTGGGCTGCTCCTAACTCCCTAACATTTCTTCCCCAGCAATAAACAGTGTTACTCACTTCTGGGATGTTCTTCCAGATATCTTCCAGATATTTCTTATGCATTTACACAAGCAGGACCATATTCACCTATTTTTTTTGCAATTTGCTTTGTTCCCTTTTACAACATATCATAGACTTCTTTCCATATCAGAACATGTAGATCTATCTCATTAGAAAATAATTGTGCAACATTCTCCTCTATGAATATAATGATTTTACAACTTCCATGTTGATGGAGAGTGTTTTGCTGATATAATCAATGCTTCAGTGACCATCCTTTACATAACACCTTTGCCCACTGGGGTGATTTTATCTGTAGGATAAATCTCTTGAGGTGGAATTGGGCAAAAAGAATGTGCATTTGAATTTTGGATACATATTGCCAAATTGCCCACTCAAAATAATATATGAGAATGTTTGTTTTCTTATTTGGTATTTTGCTATTAGTTTGTTAGAAAAGAATTTTCCCTTTAATAGATACTTTTCTTTTCTGTTCCTCATTATTTCTGGAAGCTACCCAAAAGTCCTTTGGAGAACTATCTCTTTCCACTTAGCTGGTGGGACTCCATCAGGAATGGACCACATGACTCCATCCTGACCAATCAGAGTACCAAATCCTCTAATAACATAGGGGTTTTTTTAATGCATTTATTTTTTACCAATTTTATTGAGATACAATTGACAACTAAAATTGTATATATTTAAAATTTACAGTGTAATAATTTGATATACACGTACATTGTGCAATGATTACAATGTTTTATATGTAAAAAGATTTACAATTACAAAAAATTACCATTAACAGTCAAGTTAATTAACACACCCATCACCTCACATAGTTACCATTCCTAATAACATTGTTGACTCAGGGGTGGACCCCTGACTTAGGTTGTTCCAATGCTCAAAACTCATATGGGAGCCACCAGGAAGAGCCCCCTCTGTTTTGCTGGACTGAAACCTGGGAGAATGCAGGCATGGAGTTGCTGAAGGGCACGTTGCCTCCTTGCGGCATACCAGTCCGGCGGGGTGTGAAGCTGGGAGCTCGAGGCAGATGCTGCCTCTACATCAAGGTTAGATGAAGGTCAGAAAAATCTCCCTCTGGATTTTTCAGTTGTGTGAGCTAATAAAGTTTGCTTTTTGCTCTATCCGGTTTCAGTTGGGTTTTTGGTCAGTTTGTTCACTTAAAGAGTCTGATTTGGTACATTGTACCTGTTACTCATAGCCTGAATATACTAGGAATTTTAAGTAATGTTAATAATTCCCTTTTATTGAGCACCTGTTATGTGCCAGGGGCTGAACCAGATGCCTTACACGCATGACCTCAATCCTCACAAGTATCCTAGAAAGGCATTATCATCTTTTTACTTTACAGAGGCGGTAAAAGAATTCCGGAGAACTTCAGTAAATTGCCAAGTCTAGACAGCTGGTAAGTAGCAGTTAGCTCTTCCTGATTCCAAAACCCCACCTTTTATCCTCTCTGCCACTGTTTTACCAAGTGTTAGAAATCAGAAGCTCAAAAACATGCAGCATCAGTGCTTTGGATTATTATTTCGGTATTTTATGTAATGTTTCACCTGTATGATGCTTTGTGTATTTCAGAAACTCTCATACATTTAAAGATCTCTAGATCCCCACGATCTGTTTCTCTTCGCCAAGTGCTGTGCTGCTGTGCCTAAAGCTTAGCAGCTGTCTAGTGAGTCATGAGGTCTGTTAGGCCAGACAGGACCGAATGTCGTCTGTTTCCAGACTAAGTTAATGTTCAGGAAGTGATTCGTGTGATCTGGCTAAGAGGAATTTTTCTTAGGAAAGCTTTGCTTAGTGGAGCAGAATTATAATTGTATGGGATCCTGATTGCTTACACTCAATATCCTTTAGAGAAAGTGTTATTGGAAGCATGATTTTTAAAAAAAGACGAAAATCCAGGCATATTTGCAAGAAGGTACGTGGGCTCTTTTACTGCAACTTCTGTCCTGAGGTCAATCCCCCTGAGCTAACATTTCTTAAGCAGGGTAGTCGCATCTTCAGTTAGCTCTGAATTCTCTCCTTCGGTGAGGAGCGTAAGGACATTGCTTTGGTCTATATAGCTGCTTAATGTGCTTTCAGAGCCGTCCAAATTAGCCTTCCGTGTTTCCCCTTCCAGGGCGTGCTTGGTGTTGAAGATCCTCTGCCTGGAGTCACAGAACTCCAGATCAGGAAGGAGCGCCACTAACCCCCTCGGCTGGTGGCTCCCGGATTCTTCCGTTCTCTCCCTTCTTCAGGATGTTGTCAGCATTTAATTTTTTTTTTTTTTAAAGTTTCAAAGCTTAAAATGAAGTCATCATAGCTCCATGCTTTGACTCTGCCTTCCATTGTGTGGTTTTATTCTTGGACAAGCTCTCCTGTTGGTCAGAAAGGCTGCTGGTGGTCTCCAGGGCGACATTCTTCCAAGCATGAAGCCAGCGGAAAAGAATGAGCAGCTTTATCCCAGCATTCTCGGTGGAAGTCTTGAGATTCTCTCTGACTTTACTTTTTCAGGTCACATGCCCCCCGCCCCCGCCAAGTTAATCACCATCATCTGGGGTGGATACCATGCTTTGGCCTTGCCTGGGTCGTGTGTCGTGCTTAGGGCCAGGGTGTGGGAGTCAATCCCACAGGATCTACATGGGCTGAGAGACGGGAAGGGTGGATTCCCAAATGGATATCAGAGGAAGTTGCTGGAAATAGGATGAATAGATGCTGGGTAGTCAAAAGGAACAAATGTGCGTTTCCTGTGCACCTTGATTCTCCAAGATGGTGGATAGATAATGCAAGGTTTCCAAAACACAGGTACCAGCGGGACTCCTCCCATCCCCGCCCCTGAGAATTTTGCCAAACACAATTTGGGAAATCCTAATTCTATACCAATGACCTTATTTGGAGAGATACTCCAAATGATGGAGAAACTGAGGCTCGAAGAGATTGAATGACTTCCCTGAGGTCTGAGGGATGTTTATTAGAGAAAAGGCAGTCACTTTGCATTGTGGGCTCAGATTACCCACACACGAAACCTTGATTTTTCTACTCAGGCATCCTTCTGCTTTTCCGCACAGACTCCCTTGTTCTACAAAACAGAAGAATCCCGGAGAAGACCGCGGAGATTCTGCACATTCGCAAGTGCCTGGGAGCGTTTGCCCCAAATCTGGACTTGTCTTGTTTTATGATGATTGTCAGCAAATGTGTTCTCTTTGTCCCCTCTTCCTCCATGCTGGCCTGTTTCTTGTTTTATTCTGGGGGGTCTGAACTGCCTATGCCACAGGGTCCAGCTTGTGTCTATGTTGTGCCACAAATACGTGATGTGGCACACATAAAAAAAATCATACGTGAAGTAAGTGACAGAGTCAGGATTCAAAGCCAGGTTTTTTGGCTCCAAGTCTCTGTGCTTCCCAGTACTGTCAGCAGTGTTAACCCACATCTCATGGACCTGGGGCCTCTGATACCTCCTGATGCCTACGGAGCCCCCCATCCTCTAACTCAGAATCTGTCTGGTGTGTTCTTTCTTGGGCGTGTTTTAACGGGTTTCCCCTTCCCAGCCCGCCTCCTTCTGCTGGGTAACCAAGTAAGAAGGTCCTCCCCACACCCCGGAAAAGACAGGCCTAACGTTAAACCTGGAGTTTGCTCTGATTTCAGATGATTTGTTTTTCAAGGCAGAATGGTTAGTGGAAAGAATGTTCACTTTGGAGCTAAATGGACTTAGTTTTGAACGTTGGTTTTTTCCTTTAGTCATTGTATGGCCTTGGCCAAACTTATGTTTCTTTTCCATCCACTTTACTTCCGTTTTCTGTTCAAGAGCCTGGGGAAGAGCAGCTTAAGACCCCTCAGTATTGTTCCCGCCCATTCATGGCCCGCATAGTGGGGGCTGCAGACCAGTCTCCGGTGGCAGCTGGGGGCTCCAGTCTTCCGCAGGGAACAGCTGAACAGGCGCAGAGGGCACCTGCGCCTCCAGACCAGTCTGTGACCTCAGGTTGAGGACGGTAAATTCGCGAGCTGGAGCAGGCCCCTCACCCTGAAATCCTCCTTGGTCACGGCCTTGTCCGCAGGGGCTGCTCTTCCCTTTCCATCTCCTCAGGATCTCTGTAGAAGTAGGAATCAGGCATGACCCCGCTCGGTGCTCACAGGGGATGGTGCCACGTGTGTGCAGAGCTTCCCGGGCCAGCGCCCACCGTGTTAGACCCGCTGAGTGACCCCCTCGGCGCTCACAAGGGATGCTCCCACACGAGCGCAGAGCTTCGCAGGCCACTGCCCACCATGTTAGACCTGCTGAGTGAGCTCCCTCGGTGTTACACGCAGTGGCAATGTCCACATGGCACGAAGGAGGGTCACACAGAGTGATGGTGGGCAGGTCAACATAGGACACCTATGTGAGAGGCTGCTGGCCAGCCCTGGGGTCAGTAACCAGCAGCCAATGTGGCTCCTGGAAGGTTGCCTGGACCTGACTAGTGAAGGTTCTGGGAGTGAAGTGGCCAGCAAGAGGAGTGGCTCCAGTGGCAGCAGCAAGCTTCAGGACAGCCCTCTGGCCAGTATTCCTGGAGGATAGGACACTGACATCAGCTGAGTTTTCAATGGTGACAATGGCTCAAGCCACGAGGAGAAGGTTCTTGCAGGTCTTCTTGAGACTGATGATGTAGATGGCATCACTTCTTTTGTGGATGTGCTGTTGCATTTGGAAGTCAAGGTTGGTGCCACCCAAGTGGACTCCTGCTGCAAGGAATTTGAGGACGTCCTCCCCCTTCATCTGTAGGACATCCAGGGCTCCAGACATTGTGAAACCTTCAAGTTATTATGGGAAACCAGGACAACACCATATGGACCCCCTCTGAGTTGTATAGAGTGGTATACCCAAAGTTTGGTTGCTAGAGTGCTCACTCTTCTGTGGCTGGAAATCCTGAAATGTAAAATGTTGAGGGAGTTATTATGCTGAGTAAAACACCCAGGCGCGGGAGATCATGTGCGTAAGACCTCGAATTTCTTTCTGGCTCTCAGTGTGGGAGTCATGGTTGTTTCCCTTGCGTCATCCTCCACATGTGGCTTTTCATCTTACATTCTGGCCTTGCTCCAGGACCTGGGGAAGGTCACCCCCAGAATGGCTGGGCAGGGAGGAGCTCGCTTAACAGTGTGGCCCTAATGGCATTCTTTAGTGCTCCACCTTGGTGGGGCAAAAGCAAGAGTGGGAATTCCAGAGAGGCCTCAACTTAAAGGTTTGGTCTGAGAGCACAGCTAGAGGGATTTCTGCCCTGAGCTGCTGTAACCAGGAGTGAGTGAGCTTCTGTCATTTCCCCACCGAATAAAAAATGGAATTTATGATGAATGGTTGTTAAATAGAGTGATCTGGACTTATTCTTTCCAGCCTAGTGAGACCCATCCCAACCTTTTACAGTTTCTTTAAAGACAGCATGAGAAACCTCAGTGTCCTCTGGAGGTTTTTGTAAATGGATGCCAGCCCAGCCTTTATTAAACTGGGTTTATACATCACATAATTGCCTGTCTGGACGCCCCTCTTCCAGACTGCTTGAGCAAGGACAGGGTTTATCGAGGGCTTTCTTCTGCTGCACATGCTGCCCTCTGGTCGTGTTTTGGTTCTTGTGGCTTCAACTTCATCTTTTTCTATGTTATCCCTGAGTTTCTTAAAGTTTCTCCCTTTCTCAGTCTGTTTCTTTTCATCTGTGTAGATTATGTCTACTATGTTGATAATCACTTCGACTCAACTGGAAGTGCTGCAGCAAGGCTTCCTGAAAACCTGTTCCGCATAAAGCACGCTGGAGCTGTTCTCTTCAACATGGAGTCTTAGAGCCGCAGCATCCAGCATGGTAGCCCTTATCCGTATGCGGCTGCTTAAATTTAAATTAATTAAAATTAAATATTCAAGTGCTCTGTAGCTACATGTGGCTAGTGGCTACTGTGTTCGCACAGACGTAGAATGTTTCCGTGGCCGTGGAAAGTTCATTGGATGGTGCTGTTACAGAGTTTCAATTGTTTAGAACTCTAACTCACCACTTGTCTTTCATTTATAAGATAGTCAAAAGCTCATATCTTTCGATGAGAACCTTTTTTTTTTTAGCAATTCAAATCACATTTATTGAATTTGACTGTTAGGTACTTTAGGAAATGCAAGGACAAATAAAATATGTTTCTTGTCCTCAAGGAACTTAAAATATATTAAGGAAAACCGGCACGTAACACAGCTAATGAGATTGCAAGGCAGGATGTGCAAAGTGATGTCATAGAGGCATGGTCAAGGTACAACGGGCTCATTCGGGGAGGCGTTTATTTCCACTCTGCATCAGAGCCTTCATGTGGAAGGTGACATCGAAACAGAAAAGGACATCAGGAAGGCAGAAAGTCATTTCAGGTGGCAAGGGAATAACATGAGTGAAGGCAGGGAAGAGGGAAAGTGGCTCAGCTGAGGCAGCTCAGAGGGAAAGTGGCTCAGCTGAGGCAGCTGAGAGAACGCAGAGACTAAGAGTATAGCGTCTGGGGACCCACGGCCTGGGCTCAGAAACTTGGCTTTACCTCTTGTGAGCAAGTAAGTTCATCTCTCTTGGTCTGTTTCTGCATCTGTAAAATGGAGCTCCAAATGGTAGCCATCTCACGGGGTCTTTGTGAGGATTAAATGAGGTGATCTACGCAGACCCTTAGCGCAGTGTCTGGCTCACAGCAGGCCCCAGGGCAGGATCTGGGGACAGGGTGATACAGAGGGTGTGACCTGGGAATGGTCTTAACTTGCAAACAACAGAGTCTCCAAGTAATGGCTGAATTTAGTGGCTGAAATAGAAAATGATTTTCCTTTCAGTTAAGAATCTGGAGGTAGGCAATCCAGAGCTGTAATGGTGGCTCCATTCCACCAAGTCCTCAGGGCCCAGTTCCTTCTCGCTTCTGCTTCGTCATCCCTGTGGTGTGGCCCTTGTCATAGTCCAGGATGGCACCTCGGTCGTGACATTCGTGTCCCAGTCGGCAGGATGAGGCGTGCATCCACTGTCTCTTTAGGTTCCCAGAAGCTGCCTCCGGACATTTGCACCGGCATCCTATTCACTTGAATTTGGTCACTTGGCCATACCTAGCTGCAGGGAAACATAATCTTTTTTTCTGGGTGGCCGTCTTTCCAGCTAAACTTTCTTTTAGTAACAGAAGAAGGGGGAAACAGACGTTGGAGGAAGCTAACAGTCTCTTACCAAGAGAGATAAGACGGAAGCCAGATTACAGAGGTCTTCAAGGTGGTCTACGGAATTGGTACCTTGCTGCTCGGCTCTGTGGAGCAGTTGATAGTCTCAGTGTAGGGAGTTCATACGACTGGAGGCTGTTCGTGGTGATGGGCTCTGCCGTGGTTCCTCAAACCAGCAATACTCGCGTACTTTCAAGAGCAGCTACTTTCAATTAAAAAAAAAATGCCCCCCTCCCATCTTCCAACATCCTTTGCCACTCTCCCTCCTCTTTACAGAAGGGAAGAGGCAGCTGAGGGGAGGCAGTGTGCGAAGGCAGCCCTTCCACCTGGCGGCTCTCCCTTGGACCTCCTACAGTGGACCCCTGGCCCTCTCGAAACGTGCCGAGAAGAGAAATCATCCCCTCGGAGAGGTGGGCAGTGCCGAGTAGAGGGTGCTGGTATGTTTTTATTATCCAGATCATGTGCTGTCTCTCTGAGCACTTTGTGCCTACCTCAGACACTGCGTGGTTGATGGTGTGCCCCCTAGATCCTAAGCGGTTTGAGGACCAAGTTCCGGTCTTACTTGCGTCTCTATCCTCTTCTGTTAACACAGTGCCTAATGCCTGCATACGTAAGGTTAGGGAACGTTTAGATGAGTGCTGAGCGTATGAATGCTGCCTGGGTTGCGTTGGCTTTAACTCAGCTGAACTAGGGCTTCAATCCTCATCCTGTTGCTTGTTGCCGAGTCTGGTGAAAGCGTCTCAGGCAGAGGCTGAGGGAAAGACTGTGTAAGGTGGAGACAGTTGTGCGCACCTGGAGTATGGTTCTGCTCAGAGCACACTGGGCCGGGAGGCCATGAGATCAGGCCTAAAGGCTGTCCTCTCTTGTCTTACTTTGTCTTTGTTATTCTAGCCCTGGTTTACTAAGTCAATAAAAAATATAGTGAATTAGTGTGCTTATGGTGTATAACTTGAGGTAAGCCCTTCCAACCAGATTTTTAAATCAACAAATATTTACTGAGTATGTGTGAAGCATTATGACAGGGATCATAAGGAATAAAAATAAATAAAAGAACCAATCTTTGCTTTCAAGGAGTTTGCAATCAACAAACACTGTGCTCGGTTGTAGGAATCTGAATATGGTTGACTAGACTTCTACCCACAAGGGGCTTACGATACGGTGTAAAAAGCCGATAGATAAACAGATCATTATGTGTACTGTGATGTAAATGTTTGAGCCTTTCTCAGGGCCAAATGTACATGTCTTGGTTAAAAATGTGGAGAAGCCGTACCTTTGAGATTTCGTAAAATCTGCAGACCCCTTCTAGTTAGCCAGTATGTAAAACGTTTCCAGGGCGTTGGATATATTTCAGGAGTGGCGGTGATATGATATGATATGCAACCAGGAGAGAGAGAGGGAGGAAAAAAGAGGGCTGATCATTTTGAGGTGACATTAAATTATCTCTTGACACCAGCTGTATCTTTTTTATAACAGAAAATGGAAACAACTCTGTCCTTGACCTTCAAAAAGAAATTGACTTACCTAGCTTAACTGTTCAAACAAACAACTGTGTACTCTCTTCAATTCCTATGATGATTTTGATTTACTGTAAATGACTGAATTTAATGAACTAAATTATGCTATTTAAATGCATTTTGTGAATGGTATTGTAGTTTGTTACAAAGCATTATGTCTATGCTAAATCGTGCTGTAAATGATATGGTATGGAACATATGTGCTGTATTCATAATTTAACTGTTGCTGCGGAGTGCCTTCTTGGGTAGGACATACTGAAAAAGGAGCCTTTGTTTACCTGGCAATGAAGGTGATATCTCAGCAAATCACTAGGACTTACTGACCTTGGCAGAATTACAGTGCTAATATTTTCACATGGATGAACTGTTCTTGAACAATTTCTCTAATGTATATGGGAGAAATAGGCTTTCCATTAAAACTGGGTATATATGGTATATCTTCTCTTTCCATTTTTTTTCCCCTTCAACAAACATTTACTGCGGGCCTTGCAAGGGTGATTCCACCTGATTAAGGTTCCTGTTTGCTCCTGGCCTCTCAGATGGTAGAGGTAACAGGATACAAATGTTTGTCCTGAGGTTATGCTGGTCGTCTCTGAAAGGACTTGCATTAAATAAACCCTGCTTTTCCTCTTTCTGAGTAATTAGAGAAATTTTTTAAGAAGAGAAAATACTGAGGCCAGAATATCACCTTTATTACTGATACAGGCTAGGGTGGCTAAGTCTGGGAGCCAAATGGGCTTTCTAACAAAATCCTGACATTAGGCACGCTTACCCACCAGGTCCTGGGCTTCCTTAGGTGGAAGGACTGCCTAGGTAAGATTTTTAACATGGAAGAGCAAAGAATTTGTGCTTTCTGTGGACAGTCTCATCTCAGGAGAAAGAAGAGTTGAGCCAATTGGAGTATGCCTAGTTATTCTTTGCAAAATTTACCAGTTAGGTTTGAGTGAGTAAGGGGTAGAGAGAGGCCTTAGCTCTCTTTAAAGGAAGTAAACATTAAGAGTAAGGAAAAAAATCATTTCCCAATAACAAGTGGAGTTTTCTTTAAAAGGAATCAGTTCAAAAGTTGATTGCTATAGAGGAATCCCCAGGATTTGTTACACATTTATGATGACGCTTCCATTTCCCCTCTGAGGGGTATCTCCATGATAGCAAGACTTCTATTGTTTGATGGAAGATGAAGAGACAGCAGCTTCTGGGGCAACCACAGTTAGAAGTTCAGGAGAAATTGCTTGAAATTTAAGTCGTCATTCTCAGAGCTTCAATGCTGGCCACGTGCTATACTGATGTAGCGAGACCAAGAGTCAAGAGGCTCTGGTTCTAGGAGAAATGTCGTTAGCTCCGTCTCAGTCAGCTTGGGCTGCCATAACAAAATACTATTGACTGGGTGGCTCAAACAACAGACATTTATTTTCTTATAATTCTGGAGGATAGAAGTCGAGATTAGGGTGCCAGCGTGGTGCGTTTCTGGTGAGGACTCTCCCCCTGGCTTGTAGGTGGCCGCCATCTTGCTGTGTGCTCCCATGACCTCTTCTTTGTGTGCCCTCAGAGAGACTGAGTGAGCTCTCTGGAGTTTCTTCTTACGACGACAGATAGAACATTCCATCATATCTGGGCCAGACCCATATGGCCTGATTTAACTTTAATTACCTCCTTATAGGCCCCAACTCTAAATATAGTCACATTAGAGGTTAGGGCTACCACGTGTGAATTAGGGCGAAGGGGAGTGCCATTCTGTCCACAGCAAGCTCACTGTGTGACCAGGCAAGTGATTTCTGTCTCACTTTCCCTTTCCAGTAATGGGAGTTCATGACTTATGTTACCTCACAAGGTTACCCGTACGCCACGTGAAATCATGGATGTTAATACGTGGACACATTTAAAGTGCCACTCATATGCCATTATTTATATTCATTTTTGAATCTAATGTTACTGAGGGTAGGCTTTTCTTATTATTTAGCCATCCTTAGTTCTTTTTCTCCTGAGCATTTTTACATGGCAGATAGAAAAATTGAGTAATGTCTGAGTGTGGTCTCACCCCCTTAAGAAAATGTCTTTTGGAGGCAGAGAACAACATAAAGTGGGCATTGGATAACAAGAAGTGCTGATTTTTCCATAATGACTCCAAACATTCAGGAACTAGATTTCACAACCTACCAATCTTCTGGGAAGAAAGAAGAGTTCAGTTTTATTTTGATTATGGTTCTGAAGTAGAGTTTTTTGGATCAAATGTATGAAAGGTTAAGAGAAGAAATCTACAACGGCCCATCTCTAACTGGAAAGCAAAAGAACAAAATGTGGATAGTGGACAGAGGATATTCAGCTCGTGGGAGAGTTGTCTCATTTTAATGAGATTGCTTCTGAATTAGCAACGTAGAGTTACGTGTATGCAAATGACTAGACAGTCAATTTTGATGAGTTGCTGCAAGAAAAGAATTAGTTTTACTCATTATTCTGTGCTGTATTTGGCATTCTTCTCAGAGTGGTTCATTTAACATGTCTCTTGGTAATATTCTCTGTATATTTATTTTAGAAGCTGCAGTAAATGATGCAAATAGTATTTTAAAATATTGTAATGGAAAAACTTTTTAAAATTTTGAGCTCGGAGCTCATCTATTTGCTCTTTCTTAGGATTATAGCACAGAGAGTGGTTTTGGGAGCAGGGCGATAGGATTTTTGTCGGGAATGTAAATCTGTTAGGTAATACAATCTGCAAGCTGACTGCTTGAGCTGTTGTGTGAAGGTCGGTGATAACCTGAGAAGCTTCCACAAGGCTTCTTTGTGATTGGCCACCATGAATGGGTATGGGTGGGGCAACCAGGTGGAAGTCAATTGTGACTGTGGGATTTCCCACATTAGCGACATGGAATTATGAGGTCAGAGATTTTACATTTTTCCCTGGCCAGAAACAGAATTGTAGCTGGTTATTCTAGCAGGGAGCTGGGCTGGCATCTAGCCAACGGTCAGAGACTTGGGGAAGCAAAGTCTGTAAAGTGGAGTGAACTCTTGAGACGTGTCTTTGGAGTCCCCGGGCCACAGCGGCAGATGACTAAGCAAAACCCAAGAAACACTAAGCGATTTGTTCAAAGTCACCCAACAAGTTAGTGACGGAGCCAAACTACCCTAGGTCTTCTTCCAGTCCAATATTTCTGGTGTGCCTGGAAGGGACCTGTGTTATAGTCATCCTATGGAGGAATTAAGGCAAAGCGAGCTCCTTGTACGACCGCCAAAGCATTTAGGAGCATAGACTCAGATCATCTGGATGTTTCAAAGGACCTAAAGAGTGTGTCTTTAAACATTGTCTGGTCCAATCTCCTGTACAACACTTGGAGCCAATCTACAAACCCCTGCCGAACGGTCAGTCAAGGTTTGCACATTTGGAGCGATGGGACACTAATCTTTGATCTTTGTTCAGCTCAGATTGTTAAAAAGTTTAGTCTTATATTGGGCCTAATTTGTCTTCCTGCAACTTCAACTCATAGATTTTAGTTCTGCTTTCTGGTGATTCAAAAACCATGCAGTGAGCCATGGAGAGCATCATCCCTCAGCCCCTTTTCCTGTGCATCACCTTGTCTTTCCCTACTGTCAATGCCCTATGGCAGTAGGACACACTTAGATGCCCACTGGCCAATGAAATCCATAAATATGCCTGTTACCAAAGTATTTCAAGTTTATTGTGTAAAACAGGCCTGAAAAATCTCAAAAAAGGGTAAGAAAAGGGAAACTAGAGTCTACTATAATTCATTTAGGCCAGTTGTTGGATTTCCTTGAGGTCTTTGCAAATGCTGGTTTTTGTGGGGGTCTCAGTATGACTTAATAGAATCTATTTGGCCAGGTTAATTCAACTCATTTTTTAAAAACTCATTATCTGATTAGTTATCTCTATGAATCTTTGCAATACTAACCTTTTCCAGAGACCATGTATAGTACTCAGTAAATTATGTAAGATATTCCCTTCCACCCAGATATTCCATATTTGCAAATATGCATTACTAACAATTTAGTTTTTGTACCTTAAATTTTATATACAAAAATCAGACCAAAAAATTTAGGAAATGATTAATTCACTGAAAGAATTCTTTTGAATAACAATTTCCCCAAATGCCCTTAAAGTGTAATTAGGTTGAAAAAAGTTCTGTTTCAAACTAAGATCTCTGGAATGCTTCAAGTACGTAAACAAGATACAGACATTTGAAAACTCCACAAGGGAGAAGAGAATGACAGAAATAAACTTGTAGGTGAACAGATAGAAACAGGGAGGAGAAATTCAACACAAAGATGCTGCCTGGATATTACCACGTCTCTGGGGCTACAGACGTGCTCCAGCTTTGCTGTGGGAGTTGGTGGAGCTCATGGCTCAGCCTAGAAGTTTAAGTATCATTTCAACCAGTCAAGTGTCCACAGGCTTACAGAAAAGACAGGCCAGATTTTACTAGGATTATAACCATACCATCTAGTCAGAACAGAACCTGAATTTAAAACTTTAAGAAAATTCTACTAATTTTGTTTTTAATCCATTCCAACATCAAGAAGTTGTTTCTTAGGATCTAACCTAAGCCTCTAGCTTGAGTCCCTTGGAAGAAAACATCACCGCTGGTCGGCACCTCTTTGTAAGGCCCCTCCCTGCACACAGGCTGCATTTCTCTGGATTGTAAAGACCTGAACTTGCCACTAAGTTCCTGGGGACTTTGTGAGGGCCTGGTAGCTGGGAAGATTCTCTTACTGATCTTGTGCCCTATTTTGTCCAAGTGAATACAAGCCCATGAAGAGAGAGAGGTGGTGCTTGCCAAGGCCCACTTGTCTGCTTCAGGCTCCTGCCTCTGCACTTGCTGGGGCCTAATTTGATAATTTATAGTGATGGTTAGGAATGTAAGGCTAGGTAAGCTTATAATGATAATAAGAGTAGGAACCATCTCTTTATAAAGTCAGTAAGTAAAGAATGGAATTCATTATAAAACTTGAAATATCTCTCATACTTAGTGGCAAAATTGACTCTTTACATTAGGTTGAAAACTACCCTTAAAAAGGTTACAGGCCAATGTCCTCAGAACCAAGCGTGAGAGTGACTTGGGTGGGGTCTGGACCAACGTATTTTGTTTTTTGATGGTGACATTTAAAATGTATCTAAAATGCATTTAAAAGTCAGTATATTTTAGGCTGCTTGATTTATGAAGTGCCTTGGTGTAGCTTCATGTTTCTTGGGTATATAATTTTCATCAAAATTGGAAAATTATCGGCCATTATTTTTTCAGATAGTTTTTCTCTTCCCCTCTTTTCTCTCTTCTTCTTGGGGACTCCAGTTACCATGTATTAACTGCTTGAAGTTGTCCCACAGCTCACCAATGCTCTATTTTCCCAACTACTGCTAATGCTACCCAGTGTATTGTTCATCTTAGACATTATGTTTGCATCTTTAGAAGCTTGGTTTAGGCCATTTTTGTCTCCTCCATGTCTCTCCTTATCACACTCATGCTTTCCTCTCTCTTCTGGAACATATGGAGTATATTTATAACAGCTGTCTTAATGTTCTTTTCTGCTGATTTCTAACCTGTTTAATTTCTGCATTTGTTTCTATTGATTGATTTTTCTCCTCATTGTAGGTCATATTTTCCTACTTCTCTCATGACTTAGTGGATTTGGGTGCTAGACATCGTGAATTTCAGGTTGTTTTGTGCTGTATTCTTTTGTATTCCTGTAAATATTTTTGAGCTTTGTCCTGGGGCCTTCAGATAACTTGGAAATAGGTTGATCCTTTTGAGATTTGCTTTTAAGTTTCGTTAGGTAGGACCACAGCAACCTTTAGTCAGGGCTAATTTGTCCCTACTGCTGAGACAACAACCTTCTGTGTTCCTACCTGTTTTCTTATATGTTATGAGGTGTTTTGTTTTTTAACTCTGGCTGTAGAAGATGTGAACTAGGCCCAGCTCTGTGTTCCACCTGCTCCTTCCCACTCGTTCTTTTTCCAGCCTTGGGTAGTTTCCTCACACGCACGTGCTGATCAACACTCAGCACGAGACTTGAGGGGCGCCCTCTGCAGATCTTCAGAGCTCTCTTCTTTAGTACGCCGGTACTCTCTCCTCCCTGATACTCTGTCCTGTGAATTCTAGGCACCTTGGCTTCCCCAGATTCTCAACTCTGTCTCTCAACTCAGGAAAGCCACCTGATTTATTTCCCCTTCTCTCAGGGGTCATCGTCCTACACTGCCTGTTGTCCAATGAAAACTGTTATGTCACGTATTTACCTAGTTTTTTAGTTACTCCATCATAGCCAGAAGTAGCATCCTAAAAGTCAGTGTATTTTAGGACTCTTAAGTGAGAAGAATGGTTTCCCAACTTTCTATTAGTATACCCTAAAAATGCTTATACACAGTATTTAAAGGCACTTATATAAACAATTGAAATCTTTCTTTGGGGAAGTTAAAACAACAAAACTTGATTGCATATCATGATTTCATATTTTGCAGATGTTAATATTTAATCATAAGCAGAGCCATTTAGCTTAAGTGCATTAATGTAACTCATTTAAAAGAGGCCAGTAATTGTCCCATTAACTCCCCGTGTGGGTGTTATCTGCTCTGCCCTGCTGGTAAGGCCAGAGGGGGACTCTTGTATTGGCACCCACAGAGATTGCTCTGATCTGTGGAAAATCCTGTTAAAATCTAATTACTTAGGAGAATCAGCCAGGGAATATCTAATGAGCTCTAGGAAACCCACTGGAAGAAATTCTGTGTTACTAACAAATGAAACGTCTTCTGTCTTTCAATTATACTGGTACCACATGAACGTAATTGCTGCCTTATAAAATGTGACTCTTGTTTGTTGTTTTTTTAATTGTGTGTCATGAATTCTTTTGATCTTATGAAAATAACTTCATTTCCCATGGAGTAGGAATGACAGTATAAAGCTTACATAAGTATACTCTATTTCCTCACCAATATTTGGTAACTCCTGTTATGAAATGCTTAAAAAATGTATGTACATTATTTAGTGAAACCCTACACAGGTGTGAAAAACTTGGTGGTTAAAAGACCTTGAATTTTGAGTCTAGAATGAAGAATTTAGTCTAAAATGTCAATCAAGAAACTCTGAAAAGGCTTATTCTCTGCAATCATCATACAAATATTGCCAAAAGAAACTGATTTCTTCAAAATAAAAATTCATTTGCCTCACTTATTTTGTACATATATCTTTGAGACTCTTAGTATGGTTTACATTTCCTTTCTCTTTAACAATTAGCAATACCTTTTTTTCGTATCCAACGTAACTTTGTATTTTGACTTTGTTGACTTTCCACTTCCCAATATTTAGAACTTCATTTTTTTAAATTTGGATGATTGCTTAAGACCATGGCCTTTGGAGTCAGATAGACCTGAAGTGTTCAAATCCTGGTTCTTCTATCTACAACAAATTTCTTAACCTTCTGAGTCTCAGTTTCCACTTCTATACAGCGGGGGACAGTAGTTAATATGTACAGTACCTCATAAGGTGGTTGTGAGGATTTGTGACGTAAAACATGTAAAGTGCTTAGTATACTTTTATGCAGGCTGTAAGTGCTCGAGATGGTAGTTATTATTTTTGAAGACTAATTAAAATTTGGAGTATGAAAGAATTGTGATATCTAAGATTCATTAAAAACTAATGTAGGGTGAATTTCTATTCTCCTAATGTATTTCTATCACCATGTTCATATTAAATTTCTTGAAAAAATTAAAAGGAGTCTATTTTTAGCAGCATGTCGGTGAACTTCACTCCAAAATTTATCAAGTTTTTAGCCAATGTGTCATTTTATAACATGGATTGATTTCAGCAGATGACTCCAGAAACAAAATGTGGTTTGGTGATACATTACTTAGAAAAATACCTGTCTTAGTGATAAATTATTATTGGAATATTATATAAGATTTTAATGATTGAGGAGAAAAAAAGACTATTGCATATTATTTCAACAATTAACAATGTAACTATTATTTAAAATTCTTATCTGGCCTATAGAACTCTGGCAGTTGAAATACTGAAATTGACCGTGCTTTTATTTTCAATCATTTGATAATATGTTCACATTGGATTTTCCATTTTCCCTAAAATATAGATGCAAACATTTTTAATCAGACTATTTGGAAGTTGATATAGAAGTTGCCTTATAAAATTATTCAGTGTGTTACAACTGGACAAGGAGGTAAAATTATCATAATAATGTTTTCACCTAGAATAGGCCCTTTTATGCTTAAAATTCCTTTCTTGTGTAATTCATGAATTCATACAGCAATTTCATGAACTAGCCATACAGTACTGTATTGGAAGCCATAAAGGAAACACGGAGAAATTTGTATACACATAGCTCTGATTGCGTTTCTAATATAAAAGATATACATACAAAGTATAACATGCAAATTAGGATGTTTCAACAAAATAATATTCAAAATAATTTTCTAATGTTTTGTTAATTTAACATTTTACATAATTTTCTAATATTCTGTTAATTTAACATTTTACATAGATTTGATTTTCTTGAAAAACTGTGAGAGAGAATGGTGTTCTTTGGTAGGAGAAGGTGTTAGAATTGATGAATTTATGGTGACGTACTATTTGTTAAAATGTTTATATATAATGTAAGCATGGTGGACTTATTTTATCTGGCAGGAATTATTATTCTATAATCAAGGACCAAACACCAGCTAATTTGTTCATTCAACAAATATTTATCGAGGGCTTATTATTTGCCGGAATGGGAATGTAATGTTGAACAAGACAGGCAGGGAAGAAGAATTAGCAGATTCATTATTAAAGCTAATATTTTGCTGTATTGTCAGTTCGTGGATCTGTACAGTCGGCTGAGGCCCTGGCAGAAAGGGCTTTGGTTGTGATATCAGCATGGGAAGCGCCTTAAGTCTGGCTTTGGGGGAATTCACAGACGTGGCTTGATTAAGTTAGCACGTCTTCATGAACAGTTTCTACTGATCACAGAAAACAAATACTTCTCTTTGACAATAGAAGTAAAAACAAGAAAGAAGCGGCCTTGTATCTTTGCCTGTGCGCTCCAAGGTTAAACTCTCTGCTCGGCAAACTTCAGATGTGCAAACCTCTGGAAAGCATGTGATGTTGCTCCCCACCCCTCGCCGCGCTCAGGCGTCCACCGCTTGGCCCGCATGTGGGAGGCGCTCTTGAGCGCTAGTGAAATGATGGTACAATGCATAGTTCTGCTATTCTCCTAGGTTACAGCCCTAGTTCTGTTGTTGATCCCCCTGTGATAATCCGCCAGAAAACCAAGTCCCAGGACCCCTCAGTTTTCCTGTATGAAAATGAACACTACGTTTTCCAAAGACCTGATTAAAATATGCTGACAATTAGGTATTAGTTTGAGCTATATGAGATTGTGGTATTTCGTCATTTTTTTGACCTACAAAAATAAAAATTTCATCTGATTCAATCTAATATTTTTTTCTAAGGTGTTTTAACTTGACCAAAAATGTAATGTAATTATGCAAATAACCACAACTCCAAATATGTTAATTCCATCACTCTTGTAGTTTTCTTTCTACCTCTCTATCTATTTCACCTTGATTGCTCATTTTGGCCTTGCTTTCTTCACTGAATGGTATTTTATTACCAAAAAATTAATTGCATAATATACCTGTCACTCCAAATCCTAAATCATATATGTTTTTAATGTGAAGGAGCCTAGAGTTCAATAGGTGAGGTCTAGCTAGCAGTATTATTTGACTTCTTTGAGGAGTTTTAGGTATCAGGGCATGGTGGGTAGTGTTTAATCTCCAAATTTAGTTATAGTTTTAAAAAATATCAGCTTCTTTCAATATTAGAAAGCACATATAAAACTAATTTTCATTGTTTCTGACAAACTGGAAGATTTCATTAGTCTGTAATTTGAAAATTTTTACTGTGTTTACACTGCAAACTAAAATTTCAAGCCCTGGCCCACTGATTTCTGATCTATTCTGATTATACTCTAAGTAAACTCATAGTCTTCACAAAACATAGTTATGACAAAATAGTATTTTCTCCAGAAATTATTATTCTATCTCTGAAGAAACTGGGATATTCCAAAAGTTCTCTTTTTCTGGAGAGGCTCATTCTCTTCTTTTTCAAATCTACAGCAGCCCCGCTGAAGAAGCAGAAGCTCCCTGAGGTCCAGCCCAGGCTGCTCTGAGCATCACATCTTTTAAGGAAAGGCGATGCGAGTTAGTGTGCCTAACACGGGGCATTGGGAAGATGGCAGGAGGGGAGAGATGGAACCTGGCTCTTCATGCAAATACCAGGAAGCCCTTCTAGCTACTTACAACTTCTTACCTGTTAATCCAGGAGGCCTGAGCAAGTGACTCAGATATGTGGTCCCCAAATTCAGGACCTGTGACAAGGCTTTCTTTGGTTGGCAGCAAAATGAGAAGAATAAAGACAATATAAATTTTCCATAAAGCTAAAATTGTTGAATTGAAAGGACTGTTTATCTTCTCCTTTTTGAGCTTTTCTTTTTAATATAGCCTGTCTTTCTTTTTTTTTTTTTTTTTGAGGAAGATTAGCCCTGACCTAACTGCTGCCAATCCTCCTCTTTTTTGCTGAGGAAGGCTGGCCCTGAGCTAACATCGTGCCCATCTTCCTCTACTTTGTATGTGGGATGCCTACCACAGCATGGCATGCCAAATGGTGCCATGTCCGTACCTGGGATCCAAACCGGCGAACCCTGGGCCACCAAAGTGGATCGTGTGCACTTAACCGCTGCACTACCCAGCCGGCCCCTGTCTTTTCTTTTTAAAGACTTAATGTTTTTTAGAGCAGTTTATTTGCCAAAATAAACATTTAGTAATCCTATGTGGCTCCCCAAAATATTTTTTGAAATGTCTTTGAAATCTAGACATCTTGGCAGCATCTATTTCATATCCCTGCTTTCTTGCCTGCTAAGTGGAGGGGATGATGCTTATCACATAGGAGTAGTGTGAAGATTAGATGAGATTTGCAGGTGCACGCGCGTGGGCCAGGAGTGGGCACTGTGGATGCTTCCAACATTAGTCCAATTTGAAACTCTGCTGCAGGCCCCAACTATCATCCAGTTTTCCTTTGAGGAGAGTGAAGATAATAAGTTCAAACTGGGACGTGACTTGGCACTGGTAGATGCCAAGTAAATATTTTTTGAGTCTATGGGATTCTAAAGGGGAAGAGTGTTGTAGGCAGATGGGTATGAGCATCAGGAGTTCTAGAGAGGAAGTCGTTAGTGCGCAGATGGGAACTGAAGTCAGGAAGGCGTGAAGACAAGGGCACCTGGGACGCGTGGTAAACATTTTCAAGCCTGTGAAGGCGTGCTGCCTTCCCATCGTGCGCGCAAAGGAAGCCCAGGGGTCAGGGCATCTTACAGCGTCCTCAGGGCGGTTGTTCGTACCGTGTCCCTATAAGCTTTTGGGCTTTCCATCCTAGACGAAAGTATGAAAGTCTTCGGACTCCCCTTGTTGAATCTTCCATTCCAGTGGTAGGCCTTCACTGCTCTGCGTGCTGCAGGCACTAGAGACAATCCTTTAGGCTGAAAATATCTCAGAACTAAGAGGTTATTTAGGGACTCTTGAATCGGGTTGGGTTATTCCCTGATAGTAAGTAGACTCTTGTCTGAAGAATGGTCCACTCTACTAGAGAAGGATGCCTTCTTTGACAGAGCATGCAGCTTGAGAAGAGATGCACATGGAAAGGTGAGGGAGAAAGGAGACCCTAGCCTAGCCAGCCAGAACTAATGAAGCCAGCCTGGCGATCAATGGAATGACAGACGTTGCAGCCAGAGCCACTCACACCCAACAGGGGTGTGCGATTTTCCTACTCTCGTGACAGAGGGCAACCAGATAGAGCTTTGTGAAACCTGGCCTTTGTTACCAGCTGTCTGGCTGTTGGTAGGACTTGCCTCTGTTTATAGTCCCCTCCCCATTTCATCCCAAGGGACATATTTACTCCACAAGCCCCATTCTCACGTGCTGGGTCAGTCTGTTCACTTGAATAGTTCTAAAGTTTTCTTGGCTTGATTTTAATTCCGGGACTTTTTGTCATTGGGAATGGGCCTGAGCTAAGCTGTGAAATTGGCAAAGTTCATTGTCCACACCTCTGGGATTCTTTCTGCGGCCTCCCTCCCTGGCTCCCCGATGCCCTGTCCTTTTCAAGAGACCATATGCCATATTTATATGGCCCCTGTCATAATGGAGATCAGGGAGACAGCATGACACATCAACAAACTACAATATCTATGGTAAATGCAACTTCCGTAGACCCCTAAAAAGTGATCTGTATTCACACCCACCCTGCTCGTTTAAATGTAAGGGACATCCATCTTCAGATCTAAGGCTAATGACTCTGTGCCCTCTGGATCTCGTTCCCTCCTCCTCTCTTAGTGATGCCTTCTCTCTCCTATACATTCATTCTCTTCCTCTCTTAAAATATCTGAGTTCTAACTTTGGTTTTGCCACTTGCTTCCTGTGTAAACTTTGGCAAATACCTTCACCTCTCTGGACCATAATTTTCTTGTCTGTAGAATGAGAGTTGACCTAGATGGTCTCTAAACTCCTTTTGGTCTCTTACTTTCTGGTCTGAAGGTATAAGATCAGGAGGCTGGGGCTGCCTTCACATTCTTGCTTGTTGACCCAGCTGTCTTGGTGATAAGTTGTGAAAGGAATATTATGTATTAATGATTGAAGAGAAAAAAGACTTGCATATTATTTCAGCAATTAACAATGTAACTATTATTAGAAATCATTATCTGAGTTGAGAGAAACATTTTCTGGCCTATAGAATTGAAGAAATACTTGAACTGACAGCACCTCTCAGCTGCTCAGTACTTTAATATTGTTCTAGCTCTTCTTAGAAAGTAATGATTTTCTAACTCAGTTTACACTAAGGTATTGTTGATTTTTTTTGTATGTGCATATTTCCTCTTGTGTTAGTCGGAACTCTTCTCATTGCAAGAAACTGAAACCCAATTCAAACCAACTTAAGCAGACGGATTTCCTGGGGGAGCAGCTAGCTTCAAACCTAGATGGTTCTACACACTCAAACAAGGTCATTTGGGCTCTCCATTTCTATTTTCATCAGGGTAGGCTAAATGCTGTTACAAACCCCTAAATTTCAGTAGCTTCACAAATAGAAGTTTATTTCTGTACATGCACCTAATAGTTTAACGTGAATGTTCAGTGGGTGGCCTTCCACATGGTGGTTTAGGGCTTCAAACCCATTTCATCTTCTGGCTTGCTACTCCTAGGGCTTCAGAGCCCTCTGTGGGACTCTCTACTCCAGCCAACAGGGAGGGGTAGGAGTGGGGGAGACCCTGGAGGACCACTGCCACTGAGTTCAGCTGCACAGCTACAATTATCTGCAAGAGAGACAGAGAAATCCAGTCTTGCTGTGAGACCAGGATGAAGAGGAACAGGTGCAGGCAAGCACACAGCAGTCTCTCTTGCACTCTGTTTCCATCTCTTGCCTCTGTTATCTCTCCTGTGTCATTTTTCACCAGGTTCTCTCCATGTGCGAGCAAAAATGGCTGTAGGCAACCACAGACTCAGTCCTCCTAACTTCTCATCCTCATTGGAAGAGACCGTCTTCCGTATTTGCTCCAGCGGAAAAGCCCCATCCGTGGACCAACTGAGGCTAGTGGAATGGATCACGCTAGTTGGCCGGGCCTGGTTCATTTGCCCCTCCAGCACCATCTCTACCCAGATTGCATGAGTGGGTTACGCCAGAAAAGAAGGGTTCTGTAACCAAGAAATAGAGGGTGGAGTGTTGCTGCACAGGTGAAAGCCAAGATGTGCACGCTGCCTCCCATTTAGGAACAAGACTTGTTTTAATTTTGTTAAAAATTTTCAGTGCTCATATCTTGATAGTCCGTAAAATGCCTCTTCTTCTTCTTTCTTCTTCCTGCTCACTTCCTCTCCTGTCGTTTACACTGATATGTGAAGTTATTGATATTGCCGAACAAATGAGTACAGACGGGGACAACATATTTGAGCAGATTTGTGCCAATGTCATTCTGAAAAATGTTCCCAGAGGTACTGTCACCAAGACAAGTCTGTTCAGAATTTTGTCTGTGTAAAGAGAAGGGGGCAATGCTTATCCCACAGGAACTAATCTTTAGTGGTAGGATTTTAGGCCTCTGAATGGGGACTATGCTTTGGGCTGAGTGGCTGCCCTGAAGCCTTTGAATCAGACCCCACAGGGGACCCTGTAGAGATGAAGGGCAGGGAGCGAGGTGTTAGTGCCTGTGCCCTGGAGGCCCTGCGCCCACTGCTGTATGGATGAAATTGACTTTGGTGGGCTTATAGGATTTACGAGCAGGGGGTTGGGTTCTTGACACCCACACAGAGATAAGAGACTTGGTTAACAAGTGTTCACAAAGTAGGGAAGCTGGAATTGATGCCCCTGGATAGAGCTTAGAACTTAGACATTCTTATATTTGCAGACTAGAAAAACCCTCTCTGGCCTAGATATGTGGTAAAAAAGCTTGCCATCTGCCCGGGAAATTAAAATCCCAAGCTTGTGCTCTATGTATGTGTGATGCCCAAATTTACTCTACCCGTGTGATGTAGGATTCATAAGCCAAGAAATAGTCCAGACCCATTGATACCATTGGGAGGAACATGTTTGCAGAAACGAGCCTGAAAATACTGTATATCTTCCACATTTTCACAATCCAGGGCACCTGTGACTGCTATAGAATGAATAAACTCCTCTGAAAATGGAATAGAAAAAAATTACAAACCATATAAAGAAAAAAGCCTCCATGAGGGAGTGTTATCAGACGCAACCAACAGAATTAGCACCTTGCGAACCAGAAATAATGGAATAATTTGAAAGAGCTTGTAACATAAAAATGTTTATAATTTAAAAAATAAAAGGAAGAATAGAAGCCGTAGTGAAGTAAGGGCATTGTCTAAAAAATGAGCAGGTAACAATTGTGTACAAGATCTGGGTGAGAAAAACTACAAACCTCTGATGAAGTTAGAACTGAGTGAATTCAGCAAAGTTATAGGATATGAAATCAGAGCACAAAAATCAGCTGCATTTCTGTACACTAACAATGAACAGTCAAAAAGGAAATTAAGAAAACAATTCCATTTACAATAACCTCAAAAAGAATAAAATATTAGGAATAAACCTAACCAAGGAGGTGAGAGACTTGTCCACTGAAAAGTACAAAACATTGCTGAAAGAAATTAAAGACAAATAAATGGAAAAACATCCTGTGTTCATGGATTGGGAGACTTAATCTTGTTAATATGTCCATACCACCCAAAGCGATCTGCAGTTCAATGCAATTCCTATCAAAATCCCAATGGCATTTTTTGCAGACATAGAAAAATTCATCCTAAAATTCATATGGGATCTTAAGGACCCCAAATAATCAAAACAATTTTGAAAAAGAACAAAGTTGGAGGGCTCACATTTCTTGATTTCAAAACATATCATCAAGCCACAGTGACCAAAATAGTGTGGTACTGGCACAGAGACAGACAAATAGACGTGGAAGCAACCTAAGTGCCCATCGACTGATGATTGGATAAAGAAGAGATGGTGTATATATATATACAATGGAATACTACTCAGCCATAAAAAAGGATAAAATCGTCCCATTCACAGCAACATGGATGGACCTTGAGGGTATTATGTTAAGTGAAATAAGCCAGGTAGAGAAAGACAATCTCTGTATGGCTCCATTCATATGTGGAAGATAAGCAAACACATAGACAAAGAGAACAGACTAGTGGTTACCAGAGGAAAGGGGGGATTGGGGGAGGGCACAAAGGGTGAAGTGGTGCACCTATAATATGACTGACAATTAATAATGTGCAACTGAAATTTCACAAGGTTGTAAACTATCATAACCTCAATAAAAAATAAAATAGAAAACTACGAGTTTGATGTTTATTAATCTTTTATTAGATTCTACATATAAGTGAGATCATACAGTATTTGTCTTTCTCTGACTTATTTCACTTAGCATAATGCCTTTAAGATCTATCTGTGTTGTCACAAATGGTAGAATTTCTTTGTTTTTTATGGCTGAATAGTATCCCATTGTATATATATATATATATATATATATATATATATATATATATATATATACTGCCACTTCTTTATCCATTCATCTACCAATGGACACGTAAGTTGTTTCCATGTCTTGGCTGTTGTGAATAATGCTGCTATGAGCACGGAGGTGCAGGTATCTTTTGAGTTTAAAGATATCAGACTTGTGGTTACTAGAGGTGGGGAGTAGGGGGAGGGAGGTTTGGAGGAAGGGGGTCAAAAGGTTCAAACTTCCCGTTATGAGATAAATAAGTACTAAGGATGTAATGTTCCACAGCATGACTACATCTAACACTGCTGTATGATATATGGGAAAGTTGTTAAGAGAGTAGATCCTAAGAATTCTCATCACAAGGAGAAATCTTTTTCTTTTTATTGTATCTATATGAGATGATGGATGTTAACTAACCTGTATTGTGGTAATAGTTTCACAATATATGTAAATCAAGCCATCATGCTGTATGCTTAAACTTGTATAGGGACGTATATCAATTATTTCTCAATGAAAATGGAAAGAAAAGTATTTTACACTGAAGAAAACCAAGCTATAATGAGATATCACCTCACATCCATTAGGATGGCTACTATATAAAAAAAAAAAAGACAAAATAGCAAATGTAAGCAAGGATGCAGAGAAGAAATTGGAACCATCGTACACATTTGCTGGGATTGTAAAATGATGCAATCATTTCCCGTTACTATGGAAAACAGTATGGCAGTTCCTCAAAAAATAAAAAATAGAACTACCATATGATCCAACAATCCCACTCGGGGGTATGTATGAAAGTAGGATCTTGAAGAGAAATTTGCATATCCATATTGACAGCAGCACTATTCTTTTTTTTTTTTTTTTTTTTTTTGAGAAAGATCAGCCCTGAGCTAACATCTGCTGCCAATCCCTCTCTTTTTGCTGAGGACGACTGGCCCTGAGCTAACATCCATACCCATCTTCCTCTGCTTTATATGTGGGACGCCTGCCACAGCATGGCTTGCCAAGCGGTGCCATGTCCACATCCGGGATCCGAACCGGCGAACCCTGGGCTGCTGAAGCGGAACGTGCGAACTTAACTGCTGCACCACCAGGCTGGCTGCGAGCAGCACTGTTCTTAAGAGACATGAGGTGGAAGCAGCCCAGATGTCCATCCGTGGACGAGAAGATAAACAATGTGGTCTACACATACCATGGAACACTAGTCAGCCTTTAAAAAGAAGGAAATCCTGTCGCATGCTACAATATGGATGAATCTAAGGACATTATGTTAAGTGAAATAAGCCCATCACACAAAGACAAATACTGTATGATTTCACTTATGCTGGGTACTTAAGTTGCCAAACTCATAGAAACAGAAAATGGGATGGTGTTATCAGGGGCTGGGGGAAGGAAGAAACAGGGAATTATTATTTAAGGAGAATAGAGTTTCAGATTTGCAAGATGAAAAAGTTCTGGAGATCTATTCCACAATAACATGAATATACTTAATATTACTGAGTTGCATGCTTAAAAATGGTTAAGATGGTAAAAACAAACAGGAAAAAATGAACCAGTTAAGAAAAGAAAAATAATTTATGTAAAATGCCTAAATAACAATATTTAGTATACATGGGTTTGTTATATTATTTTGTGCACTTTTCCGTATGTTTGAAATATTTCACAATAAAAATGTGATTTGTTGCTCTCAAAAAATCTCTGATGAAAGAAATCAAGGAAGAACTAAATACATGCAGAGGTATTCCTCGTTTGTGCATAGAAGGACTCAGTCAATATTGTTAAGATGTCAGTTCTTCCTAACTTAATCCGTAGACACAATCCCAATAAAAATCCCAGCAAGTTATTTTGTGGATATCGGCAAATTGATTGTAAAGTTCGTATGGATAGACAAAAGACCCAGGATAGCCAACACAATATTGAAGAAGAATAAAGCCGGAGAACTGACACTACACAATTTCAAGACTTGGTATAAAGCTACAGTAATCAGGATAGGGTGGTACAGGTGAAAGAATAAACAAATAGCTCACTGGAACAGATCAGAAAGCCCCAAAATAGACCCACATAAATATAGTCCACTGATCTTTGACAAAGGAGCAAAGGCAATGCAATGCAGCAAAGATAGTCTTTTCTACGAATGATGCTAGAACGACTGGACATCCACATGCAAAGAAATGAATCTAGACACAGACTTCATACCCTTCACAAAAATTAACTCAAAATGGATCACAGGGGCCGGCCCAGTGGCGCCGCGGTTAAGTGCGCACGTTCTCCTTTAGTGGTCCAGGGTTCGCCAGTTCGGATCCCGGGTGTGGACATGGCACCGCTTGTCAGGCCATGCTGTGGTAGGCATCCTACATATAAAGTGAAGGAGGACGGGCACGGATGTTAGCTCAGGGCCAGTCTTCCTCAGCAAAAAGAGGAGCATTGGTGGCAGATGTTAGCTCAGGGCTGATATTCCCCCACCACCCCCCAAAAAAGGATCACGTAAGTGGTAAACACAAAACTATAAAACTCCTAGATGATAACATAGGATATAAACCTAGAATGACCTTGGGTATGGCATTGACTTTTTAGATACAGCACCAAAGGCATGGTCCATGAAAGAAATAATTGATAATCCGGACTTCATTAAAATTGAAAACTTCTGGTCTGCAAAAGACACTGTGAAGAGAATGAGAAGAATGGGAGAAAATATTTGCAAACAACATGTCTGATGAAGGACTGTTATCAAAAATTACAGAGAACTCTTAAAGCTCAACAAGAAGGAAATGAACAACCCAATTAAAAAATGAGCAAAAGACGCCTCACCAAAGATGAGATACAGATGGCGAGTAAGCGTATGAAAAGATGTCATCAGAGAAATACAAATTAAAACAACAATGAGACCACACCTATTAGAATGGCCAACAGCCAAAACACTGACAGCGCCAAATGCTGCCGAGGATGTGGAGCAGCGAGAAATGCAAAATGCTGCAGCCGCTCTGGAAGACATTTTGGCAGTTTCTTACGAAACTAAACACACTCGTACCATGTGATCCAGCAATTGCGCTTATTGGTATTTACCCAAATAACTTGAAAGCTTATGTTCACACAAAAACCTGCACACACATTTTATAGCAGCTTTATTCACTCTGGCCAACACCTGGAAGCAACCAAGATGTGTTTCCATAGGTGAGTGGATGAATAAACTGTGGTTCATCCTGACAATGGAGTATTACTCAGTGCTGAAAGAGAAACGAGTTACTAAGTCAAGAAAAACATGGAGGAAAATTAAATGCATGTTACTCAGTGAAAGAAACCAATCTGAAAAACCCTTTGTACTGTACGATTCCAACTATATGACATTCTGATAAAGGCAACACTATGGAGACAGTAAAAGAATTAGCGGTTGCCAGGCGTTAGGGGGAGGGAGGGGTGAACAGGCCGAGCAAAGAGGATTTTTATGGTGGTGAAACTTTTCTGTATGACGCTATCACGGGGAATATACGCCATTGTACATTTGTCCAAACCCAGAGAATGTGCAACAGCAAGAGTGAAGCCTAATGTAAACGACAGACTCTGGGTGGTGATGACGTGTCAGAATAGGTTCGTCAGTTGTAACGGATGGACCATCTGGTGCAGGATGCTGGTAGCGGGCGAGATGTGGGTGTGGAAGGGCAGGGGGTGTGGGATCTCTCTCCACCTTCCTCTCAATTTTGCTGTGAATCTAGAAGTGCTCTAAAAAATAAAGTCTATTAAGAAAAGAGCAGGTGTGCTGAAAAAGAGTATTCTAGGACTTATAGAAATGAAAAGCTGCATGGATGGTGTGGTAGCCATTGCTATATTCATGAATATTGTTTTCTGTGCGCATGGAAAGCTCTATTTCTCAGCCCCCTTGTAAGTGGACAGGACTACGTAGCTGGTTCCACCCGTGGGCTTGGAGAAGAGGGCACTTTTAGGTTCATGGTATTTAATTGCAGGTATAAGAAATGCCAGTGCTTATTTCCTGTTTGTGACCAGGCAATCCACTTACCCGAGATAGAGAAGTTTCCATCACGTAGGGGACACATCATGTGTGCCTTGTCCCTCTTTTCCATTTTCCTGCTTTCCTGTTGCCTTGCAGCTTGGGATGGCCACAGATTCATTTAAGGGAATGCCGGATATAGGGCTTTTGGGAAAGTTTTTCTTCTTAGATAAAATAAAAGAGTTTGATGAGGGGGAAGACTTTTATCCCCTTCTTCTCTGCTTGGAACAGTGGTGTGAAGATGTTACGTTTGCAACTGTGACATGTCTATCTTGTGACCAAACATGGCGACCAAGGAGAGTGAGGAGGGGAAAAATAGAGGCTCCGTCCTTGATGGCGCAATCACTCTGAGCTTTCAACGCTGGAGCTTCCAGCTTCCAGACTTCCAGTTATGCAAGATAATTAAAGGTCGTTATTGCTTAAGTCACTATTTTTTTTTTTAAAGTTTGGCACCTGAGCCAACAACTGTTGCCAAGCTTCTTCTTGTTTTTTTTTTCTGCTTTTTCTCCCCAAATCCCTAAAGTACATAGTTGTATATTTTAGTTGTGGGTCCTTCTAGTTGTGGTATGTGAGACGCCACCTCAGTGTGGCCTAATGAGCAGTGCCATGTCTGAATGAGCAGTGCCCAGGATCTGAACCGGTGAAACACTGGACCACCTAAGTGGAGCATACAACTTAACCACTCGGCCACGGGGCCAGCCCCTTAAGTCACTATTAATGGGTATTCTGATACATTTCACGTTGTTTTCAAGCATACACGTAATATTTTTAAAACTTGACCCATACTGGGACAAAAGGAAGTTTAACATGTTCTAAGGAACCAACACCATACGGAACACGCAATGTAATATAGCAATATCATATTATAAACGTGAATATCAAAAGATAGTTTAAAAATCCTAATGTTTTGGAATCTAAAAATCATACTTCTAAATTCGCAGGTTTAAGAAGACATTGTGATAGAAACTATGGAATATTTAGACAAGAGTGAAAGCACTGCTTATCAAAACATACAGCAGCAGAAGGATACGTAGAGGAAAATTTATGTATATATTAGTAAATAAGAAATATTAAAAATCAATGAGAGACAGTAAAATAGTGGTTGCCAGGGGCCAGGGCAAGGGAGAATGAAGAGTTATTGTTTAATGAGTATAGAATTTTAGTTTGGGAAGATGCAAAGAAGTTCTGGAGATGGGTGGTGGTGATGGTTCCACAGGGATGTGAATGTACTTAATGCCACTGAACAGTACACTGAAAAGTGATTAAAATGGTAAATTTTGTTTTATGTATATTTTACCACAATAAAACATTTTCTTAAAAAATTAATGAATTGGGCCAGCCCTGGTGGCCTAGGGGTTTAAAGTTCGGTGCTCTCACCGCTTTGGCGGCCCCAGTTCATTCCCAGGTGTGGAACCACACCACCCATCTGTCAGTAGCCATGCTGTGGCGGTGTCTCACATTAGAAGGACTTACAAGCAGGATGTGCAACCGTGCGCTGGGGCTCTGGGGAGGGGGACAAAGAGGGAAACGATAGCACTGACGCTCGCAGTTGAGAGTTTTCTCCAATAGTGTTCATCAGCTCTTGTGAAAGAAACAAAGAAATTAGTGTAGAATAATGTTTGGGGTGCATGCCTGGCTTGTAGTCCCTGCCTATGTGCAAGATTTAGCAGCCGTATTTTGATCACCTGACCCTCCCTTTCCTGGCCACAGCTGATGGTGGGGCTGGGGTTTTCCCTTAGATTTGCTCTCAAGAATCTGTCCAGGGAGACAGAGGATGTGGCCTCCTGGTGGCAGGTGGTGGGCCTATAAGATGAAGACTTGGGGCTGGCAGCCGTGCCCCGATTTGTGCACACAGAGGAAGCTTGTTGAGAGAAGATGAGGCTGGGAAGATGGAGTTGAGAAGACAGGAGAGGAGAGGGGAAGGAAAGACCCTACAGGCTCTAAGAGGGAGAGAACATTTTGATTTTTTTGTAGGCTCTCTTTCTAGCTTTTGTTTCCGTGAAGTCTGGCTCTATCAATATGCGGGTCAGAAAAATTTTCAAACCTTAAAATAAAGCATTCGTTAATTGCACTAATTTAGTGGATATCTATTCCTTGCAACTAAACATCTTGACAAATATCATAGTATTATCTCAGGTGTGAGAATAGCATGAATAAAGCTGTTGGGGCAGGAATTAAAATCCAGTTGAACCAAGGAGGACCCGTAATAAGAGTGGTCCCTGATGGCAATGGAAGTTAAAGGTGCAGGAGTAGGCAGCCTCAAGTCCATGGTGGTGAAAGTGAGGCATGAATCAACCGACTAACTCACCATCCCACCTGTCAATCAATCTCAGTGGTGACTTTCACCAGACGGCTCTAGATAAATCTTCCATGTCATCTGCCTTCTCACCAAATCAATCTTTCCTTTGTAATTAAAAATAGTTGAGGGGCCGGCCCTGTGGTGTAGTGGTTAAGTTTGCGTGCTCTGCTTCAGCAACCTGGCTTTGCAGGTTCGGATCCCAAGTGTGGACCTACACCACTTGTCAGCCAGGCTGTAACAGCGACCTACATACAAAATAGAGGAAGACTGGCACAGATGTTAGCTCAGGGCTAATCTTCCTCAGCAAAAAAAAAAAAAAAAAAAAAAAAAAAGTTGAATAGGATTCTTTGAAGAAGATGCTTTATACAAGACTGCTAGTAAATGTCAGCCCCAGTTAAAAGCAAATTTCAAAGAGGGAGATAGAGCAAGCTAAAGCTTTTGACAGCAGGAAACACTGCATAGCTCTCTCCTTGCTTGTGGCATATTCTATTTTCCAAAGACAGTAGCAGCAATGCATCCCCCATCCCACATGTTCTTCCTCCCATATGATGATCATGGTTTTCTTTGAGAAGTGGGATCTGTGCATTGAACCTGGACAGAAATTTGTAACTGCTTTGGCCAATAAAATGAAGCACAAGTGATGTTGTGTGGCTTCTGAGACTGGTCACAAAAGACAGCTGTCACTGGGCTCTCTCTTGGAACACTTGCTCTTGGAGCCCAGCCACCATGTTGTGAGGAAGCCCAGGCCACAAGGCGACACCACGTATGGGTGTTCTGGCTGACAGCCTCAGCCGGACCCCCAGCCAGCAGCCAGCATCAGCTAAGGGTAAGTGACCCTTCAGATGACTCCAGATTTCAAGTCTTCTAGCTGAAGCCACAGAAATGAGGGAGCAGATGCTGTCCCCACTGTACCTTGTCTCCCTTCCTGACCTGTAGAAACTGTAAGAGAGGGTGTATGATTATGGTTGTTTTAAGTTGTCTAGTTTTGGGGTAATTTTTAATGCAGCAATAGATAACTAATACACTACTTATAAAGCCAAATCCCGAAACTGGTCCTGACCAAGATAATGCTAAGCCTTCTTGAAAGAAATACATTTTTTTAAAAAAATTACTATGGAACAACTACTTAAGTTTTAGTGACATTCCTGTCTAACTTTGCCTTTTGGGAATGAAAAGAATGTTTGTTATTTTGACCTAGAATATTAGTTTCCATTACAACTCTTCATGACGGAATCCAGGATGGACATAAGTCATTGAGGCAACACTGACATCTTAATGAATTATTGGACTTTAAAATTTCTCTATCCCAAGAGTCTCACCCAGGACTTGGCACATAGTGGATCCATAATAAATACCAAATTGAGTTGAATTTTTCAATATAAAGCACACCATTTTACAGGGCACTGGCTGTGAAAATGCCGTAATTCTGGGAGAACGGAAGGCATGTAAAGGAAGGCCTTTTGAGCAATTTCAGTGGCAGCACCAAATGCCTGCCCCAGAAAAACGTGTTCTAATCAGAAGCAGCGTGCTTGCTCTGCAATTGCAGCTCAAAACCAGTGTCCTGGGCTACCTCCTCTTCCAGCCAGGGGGGCCACCCCGAGCCCCTCCCTCTGTGGATATTCTGAAGGTGCCACAGGCAGACTTTCTGGGTCCACGGTGCAAAGTTGTTTCTCTTCCACTGGGCCCGTACTCCCTTCAAATTCTGCTTTAGCCTGTGTGAGCTCAGATAAATGTTAACGAGAAAGCAGATAACTACCTGACAACCTTGACTGTAGATGGCCTGGCTTTTTTAGGGAGGAGGGAGGAGAAAGATGATAAATTTAATTTAAAATTTTCTGTATTGTAGTAAAATATATAACATAAAATTTGCCATTTTACTCATTTTTAAGTGTATGGTCAGTGGCATTCATTGCATTCACAATGTTGTGCAGATAATCATGACTACCTATTTCCAAAATTTTTTCATCACCCCAAACAAAAACTCTGTAACCATTAAGCAGTAATGCCCCACTGCCCTCTCCCCCGGGTCCCTGATAACCTCTAATCTACTTTCTGTCTCCATTAACTTGCCTATTCTAGATATTTCATGTAAGTGGAATCATAATATTTGTCTTTTTGTGTCTGGTTTATTCCACTTAGCACAGTGTTTCAGGGTTTATCCATGTAGCGCTATGTACCAGAACTTCATTCCTTTTAATGGCTGAATAGTATTCCATTATATGCACACATGCATGCACGCACACCACATTTTGTTCATTCATCTGTTGACAGACACTTGGATTGTTTCCATCTTTTGGCTGTCGTGAACAATGTTGCAATGACCATTGGCGTATAAATATCTGGGTCCTGTTTTAATTCTTTTGGGCATATACCTATGAATGCGATTGCCGGGTCTGGTGGTAATTCTACGTGTAACGTTTTTGAGGAGCTGTTTTCCACGGTGGCCGCACCATTTTACATTCTCGCCAGGAGCGTACCAGGATGCACAGCCTCGCCCACATTTTATTTTCCTTTTTTTTTTGGTTGTAGCCACTCCAGTGGTTGTGATTTTTGATTTATGTTTTCTAATGATTAATGATGCTGAGCATCTTTTAAAAAAAATTGTGGTAAAAAACTCATAACATACAATAAACCCTCTTAAATTTTTAAGCGTACAGTACAGTCTTGTTAACTAGAAGGACAATGTCATATAGCAGATCTCTAGAACTTTTTAATCTTGCAGACTGATACTCTATACCCATTGGACAGCGGCTCATTTCTTCCTCCCTGCAGCCTCTGGCAACCACCACTCTACTTTCTGTTTCTAAGAGTTTGACTGATTTAGATATATCATATAGGTGGAATCGTGTGGTGGCTCCTTGATATCAAGCATCTTCTCATGTGCTTATTGGTCATTTGTTTATCTTCTTTGAAGAAATATCTATTTAAGTCCTTTGCCCACTTTTTGATTAGGTTGTTTGTCTTTTTGTTGTTGAGTTGTAGAAGTTCTTTATATATTCTGGATATTAAACCTTTTTCTGATATAAGATTTCCAAATATTTTCTCCCATCCTGTGGGGTTGTGTTTTTACTTCCTTGAAAATGTTTTACATTTTGATGAAGTCTAATGTATCTAATTTTTCTTCTGTTGCTTGTGCTTTGGGTTTCGTATCTAAGCATCCATTGCCAAAACCAAGGTCATGAAGATTTACCTCTACGTTTTCTTCTAAGAGTTTCATGGTTTTAGCTCTTACGTACATTTTGAGTTAATTTTTATATATGGTGTGAGATAGGGGTCCAACTTGATTCTTTGACATGTGCCACTCTAGTTGTCCTAGCACTGTTTGTTGAAGAGACTGTTCCTTCTCCGGTGAATGGACTCGGCACCCTTGTGCCAAAAACCCAATTATATATAGATGTGTGGGCTTATTCCTGGACTCTCAGTTCTATTCCATTGATGTATATGTCTATCCTCATGCCACTACCACACTGTGTTGATTACATAGCTTTGTAATAAGTTTTGAAATCGAGACATATGAGTCCTTTGACTTTTCTCTTTTTCGAGATTGTTTTGGCTTTTTCAGATCCCTTGCAATTTCATGTGAATTTGAGGATTAGCTTATCCATTTCTGTACAAAGGCTGTTAGAATTTTGTTAGGGATTGTGTTGCAGCTGCAGGTAACTTTGATATTATTGACATCTTGTCAATGCTGAGTCTTCCTCTCTGTGAACTTGGGAGATCATTCTGTTTGTGCAGGTCTTTAGTTTCTTTCAGCGATGTTTTGTAGTTTTCAGTATACTAGTCTTTCACCTCCTTGGTTAAGTTTATTCCTAGGTATTTTGTTCTCTTGGACGCTATGGAAATTGCTTTCGTAATTTCTTTTTTGAGTTGTTTATCATTGGCGTATAGAAGCACACGTGATTTTTGCCTGTTGATCTTGTATCCTGCAAATTTTCTGACTTTGTTTGTTAGCTCTAGTAGCTTTCTTGTGTGTTCTTTGGGACTCTCTGCATACAGGAACAGGTCACCTGCGAATAGAGATTGTTTTACTTCTTCCTTTTCCATTTGGGTGTCTCATTTCTTTTCTTGTCTCTTGCTCTTGCTGGAACCTCCAGTTCAATGCTGAATAGCTGTGGTGAAAGCATGCATCCTTGTTTTGTTCCTAATCTTAACTTTTAGTCTTTCACCTTTGAGTGTGATGTTAGCTGTGGACTTTTCATAAAATCCCTTTATCGTGTTGAGGAAGTTCTCTCCTATTCTTATTTTTCTTAATGTTTTTTTCATGAAAGAGTGTTGAATTTTGTCAAATACCTTTTCTGTGTTTATTGATATGATCATTTGGGGTTTTTTTTTTCCCTTCATTCTATTAATGTGATGTATCACATTGCTTACTTTTCCTATGTTGAACTACCCCTGCAATCCTGGGATGAATCCTACTTGGTCACGGTGTGTAGATATATATATAATCCTTTAATATGCTGTTGGATTCAATTTGCTAGTATTTTGTTGAGGAGTTTGCATCTATATTCATGAAGGATATTGGTCCATAATTTTCTTTCCTTTTGATGTCTTCATCTGGCTTTGATATCAGAGTAATGCTCATCTCATAGAATGAGTTAGGAAGTGTTCCCCTTTTATTTTTTGGGAAGTTTCAGAATGATTAGTATTAATTCTTCTTTAAATGTTTGGTAGAATTTGCCAGTGAAGACTTGTGGTCCCAGACTGTTTTCTTATTAGAAGGTTTTTGGTTACTGATTCGATCTCTTTATTTGTTATAGGTCTGTCGAGATTTTCTATCTCTTCCTGAGTCAGTTTAGATAATTTGCGTGTTTCTAGGAATTTGTCCACCTCATCTAGGGTACCAATTTGTCTTTGCATTATTGTATTTTCTTATAATCCTTTTTATTTCTGTGAGGTCAGTAGGAATATCTTCCTTCAGTTTCTAATTTTAGTTTTTATTTTATTTATTTTTTTAAAAGTTTGCTTTATTATTTTTTTTGTGCTTTTTGCTGAGGAAGATTGGCACTGAGCTAACATCTGTTGCCAATCTGCCTCATTTTTTTTTCTCCTCAAAGCCCCAGTGCACATTGTATATCCTAGTTGTAGTTCATTGTAGTTCTTCTATGTGGGACGCTGCCACAGCATGGTTTAATGAGTGGTGTGTAGGTCTGCACCCAGGATCTGAACCAGGGAACCTCAGGCTGCCAAAGCAGAGCATGAACTTAACCACTAGGCCACAGGGCCGGCCCTTAAGTTTTTTGTGTCTTCTCTCTTTTTTCCTTTAGATGATCCAGCACTCCCTCCCACTCCCACAGCTTTACTGGGGTATAATTGAAAAATAAAACTAAAGATATTTAAAATGTATGGCACGATGATTTGATATACGTATACATCGTGAAAGGAGTCCCACAATAGAGCTAATTAACACATCCATCACCACACATATTTACCTTTTTATTTTTTGGCGAGAACACAAGTTCTACTCTCTTAGTAAATATCAATCATACAGCATGACATTATCAGCTATAGTCACCGTGTTATACATCAGGTCCTCAGAGCTTATTCATCTTACAACTGAAAGTTTGTACCCTTTTACTGACCTCTCTCCCTCACCCCCCAGCTCTTGGCAACCACCATTCTACTCTGTGTTTCTATGAGTTTGACTTTTTTTTTTTAAGATTCCACATGTAAGTGATACCGTGTAGTATTTATCGTTCCCTGTTTATCTTATTGCACTTAGCAAAATAACCTCCAAATTTATCCATGTTGTTGTAAATGGCAGAATTTCCTTCTTTTTAAAGGCTGAATAATATTCCATTACATATTTATATACAATATATATATCACATTTTTTAATCCATTTCTTTGTCAACAGACACTTAGGTTGTTTCCATACTTTGTCTATTGTGAATAATGCTGCAATGGACGTGAGAGTACAGACATCTCTTTAAGATAATTATTTTTTTCCTCATACCCAGAAGTGGAATTGCTGGACCATATGGTAGTTCTATTTTTAATTTCTTGAAGGAAACTCCATACTGTTTTCCTGGATGACCCAGCTTTTAATGCGTGAAATCACTGGTCTAATAGCTACCATTCATTGAACTCAACATTTGTACTTAGAGGTTAATAGCATCTCAATTAATTCTCTCACGCAGCCTAAGGGCGTATCACTATCTGCACTGAATAGATAGGGGAACCAAGACTCAGGGACACTCAATAAATTTCTAAGGTCACATAGCCAGTAAGTGACAGAGCCAGAATTCTAATGCACTACTACACCTATTCCTTATATTTAAGGTTTCTTGAAGGGCAAAGAGATACAATAGTTTTGGTGTGATGGAATTTCCCAGTTGAATTTTGTATAGAGACTGGCAGGTATAATGAATAGGCATTTCTCCTACAGTGAGAGTTTTCACAGTCCAACTAGGATATATGGAGAAAAGTAATTAGAGAACATGATTTGTATTACATGCAGCTGTTGGCTATACGTCAGTTGCAGGAGAAAGGCTGTTGTTCCCGCGGCACTGGGAACACATGCATGTTTGTTTTGAGTGGCTGGCTGTTCATTTGACAGCTTATTCTTGTAGTTCTTTTTTTGGCACTTATGAACAGTGCTACTGTTTATTTTGACTCTGTGCTTTTAAAAATATCAACTTATTACAATTTTCTGCCTTATTTCCCATTTGATAACATTTAAAATCTCATTTATTTTGATCTGGTCTTATATGCTATTTAGGATTTGCTTAAAGACGATTTGATCAACTAATACAATTTTCACTTTCAAAACTAAAATATACTTATGCATTATAAAATTTTTCATTCCGCCTTGTTGCTAGGAACCTAAAACTCTGCAAACCTTCTTTTCCTTCGTTGTTTTTACAATCACATCTTTATTTTTTATTGAGATACAATTGGGATAACGTTATGTTTCAGGTGTACAATGTAATGATTCAATATTTGTATATACTGCAAAATTATAACCACAATAGGTTCAGTTAATATCTGTCATCATACATAGTTACAATTTTTTTCTTAGAATCAAAACTTTCAAGATCCACTCTCCTTGCTACTTTCAAATATGCAGTACAATATTGTTAACTCTAGTCACTATGCTGTATGTTACTTCCCCATGACTTACTCATTTTATAACTGCAAATTTGTACCTTGTGACTCCCTTTGAAGTGAGTGAAGGGGGTCAAAGGTACAATCACTTCTTAAATAACATTAATTTCATAGGAATGTAAATATTACACAATTATAGAAGAGAAGCTGCACCTCAGGAAACGTACACATCACATACAGAAGGAGAAAGGCCCCATTCTTGTGAAAACTTTGGAAGGGTCTTTTCAGAAATCTTTCTGAAAGTCACTAGATTCAGTGAACCAGTAAAAATCTTACTCTAGTTCTAGTTTGTTGGGAAAAACGTTTGCCCTGGTTTTGGAGGCTTCTTAAAGTGTTAAGTCTTGAACTCTTTTCATCAGAGTCAGGGGAATATACCAGTTAAACCATTTTAAAAAGGGAGAAACTCTCATGCTTTCCGTTTAAGAGTTAATCAATAACTCAAGGTGAATGAGAATCTCTCAACACGAATGTGTCATTAAGTGGCTGTGCTTCCTTCAGGTGGTGAGTAGAATGACGAAAGCCAGAGCATCCTTAGTCGTGCCTGGTCCCCTTGGCATGTCTTGCTACATCATATAAGTGCATCCCAGCAAACAGCTTACTCCCGCAGGAAAAACTTTGAATCCTGTGCCTTGTATCAAGGGCTATCTGGAAGACTTTGCTTTGGACCCCAGTGAGGAGTATGATTATGAGTAGAGAGGGAGAAGGGATGAAGGATAGTTGCCTGTGGATTGTGATGGGGCAGGTGAGAACAGGACCTGTGCGCACCAGGAAATGTTACGATTGCTCTCGGCATGCAGGGCACACCACTGTCACAACCCAGAAGTGTTTTGTAGGATAAAGGAAAGGCAGTAATAGTGCCACTATCCGCCACTCATATCCATACTCTTTACTGCAAACCAATTAATGTCTCCCAGGTAATTTTACTCAGAAAAAAAATGCTGTTCACCCAACTCTCAGTACTTACTTTTGACCCCAAACATCCGGCGGCACCCCTACCCAACAGCTTTAGCTGGGAATAATCTCAAATGCCCCGTTGCACGTCCCTCCTCTACATTTAGACCCTTGAGTCTCTTGTTCAAGCTCTAAGTTCTGCTTTATCCCACCTTGGCCACTTCTTTCTGTGCCTTGTAGTTCCCAACATTCCTGTATTTCATAGTACTAGAGAGCATGAGAATAGTCATAACTGGTGAGCACAAATCGAGAGGTAGGGAAGGAGTGAAGAGGAAAAAGCAGAACTTTTAGGGGTGTTCATGTGGTGACCAGCACAGAAGGACTCGCTATCCCATCACTTCTTAAGCACCATGCCTAGCCTACTGCCTATCGTTTAGCTGGTGTTCAGTGAAGTACTAGTTTGGGTCTCCTCATCCGTATGGCCCTTTTTAGTTTACATGATCTCCTTCGATTCTTATACTAACCCTGTGAGTAAGCCAGAACACGTGGTGTTATCTTGATTTTGGGGATGAGGAAATAGAATCTCAAGCAGATTATGTAACTTCCCAAGGTCACCCAACAAAGAAGTGGCTGTGTTTAGGACTTCAGTGAATTCTCCTAATAAAGTAGACGCCAAACAATTGAAATAAATTAAAGAACATATAGTAAGCCAGTAAGCCTTGCTATGTGATCATCATTCCTTGGGCTTATCCATAATTTCTCTCTTAATTCATTCAAGAAATATTTATGGAGTGCCTGTCATGTGCCAACCACTGTTCTGGGCACTGAGAATATATTAGTGAATAAAAGAGTAGATAATTGTTTGCTGAGATACAATTACCTGCTGACTTGCTTTGTTTGTTATTCCAATGAGAGGATTAATGTACTAATTTAGTCAACACATATTAATTGAGCAGCTAACTATGTGCTAGGCACTGTGATAGGTGCTGAGAAAAAATAGTACTGAGCAAAAGCAGGCATAAATCTCGCCCTTATGGAGCTTATGGTTCATTGGAGGAGGTCGCCAATAATTAAATAACGAGTGCGAAGTGCTAAGGAGATGTTCATGGTGCTACGAGAACGTATAAAGGGAGACTTGGCCGAGTCAAGGAAGACAGGGAGGGCTTTCCTTAAAAGCGATGATTGAGCTAAGATGAGGAGGAGTTCGGTAGATGAAAAGATGAGGGAACAGCGTGTTAAAGGCTCTGTGGTTGTAGGAGGAACCATGACACTTACAAAGAAGCTAAAAGAAGGTAATGTGGTTGAAGCACAGAGCGGAAAGGGATTGGCGAGCCTTGAGAAGTAGGTAGGTCCAGAGCATGTAGGCTCTGGGAGGCCATATTAACGAGTTTGGTCTTTAGACCAGTTAGAAGTCATTGAAGTCTTTTAAGCATGAGGAGTGACGGGGCCAGATTCGTATTTTGAAAAGATCACAGTCCCCACAGGGCCAAGAGTGGACTGTAGGTAATTGAGTTAGCAGGTTGTTGTAGTGTCTGTGCAAGAGATCATCACATGATGCCATGTTGGTCTAGGGTGGTGGCAGTGGAGAGGGAGACAAGTGGATGAATCCAGGTGAAAATAACAGGATATAGTGTTGGGTTGAATGTGGGCAGTGATGGAGAGGATGTATCAGGGATGACTTCCTTGCAACTGAAGCTGAGTCTTGTTCACTGGAGCATCTCCAGCCCCTAGCACAGTGTTTGGTACATGGGAGGTTCTGCTAGCAGAACTGAGACTAGAATGAAGTCACATGACTCCCAGTGTGATTTATTGCTCATCCCTTACTGTTGGAGTCCCACACTTTTGAGGTTTTAGGACACTTGGGAGAAGCAAGGTACTCATTATTGGGGTTAGTAGATGGCCAGAGGTGAGGGTCAGAGTTGGAGATAGCAGGGGGAGGCAAGAGGAAATGGAATTATGAAAGATACTTTCTGCTGAGCATTAGATTGTTTTTCGTTAAAAAGAGGCCAGATCTCCAATTTTTAGGGGATAGCACATATATTTAATTCTAAAAAAAAAATTATTATTGAGTACAGGAACTGAAGTTTGCATTTTCAAACGCTTTCATTTAAATTTCTAACTTGAAGTTCGTAATGCCCTGAAGAGATGGATAGGGCCAGGATTATCACCTCAGATTTTCCAGTAGAAGAAATTGAGGCTCAGAGAAATTTCGTGTCCAGCACTAGAAAGTGGAACTTGAATCCATACCTTTGAATTTCAAGTTCGCTGTGCTTTTCGCCAGATTATCCTCAGTATAGAGTCTGACTGGTTTAGATGGGATTAAACTTGGAGGTAAATTTGTTACGGGAGTATTAAGAATAACTGGTTGAAATTTCACTGAGTCTGTAAAGACATAGTGATTACGATCACATATTATGTGAAATTGTGCATTTGTATTCCCCTTGGAGTTGATCCGGGTTTTCAGAAATACCAGTTGATTCTCCCATGCAGAGCATTTATAGGGTATGCTGTGAGCAAACTAGTTTTACAAACAGCCTCTGGCAGAGTAGATTATTTGGCTTTCATTCAAAGGGTTTAGGTTCAGAAATCCTCTTCTAAGCCCATATAACTGTCAAGTGAAAGGACTGAGGGGGCAGGAGCAGGAATTGGAAGCATCTCTGGCCAGTTTCAACGCCCCAGACAGCGCCCCTCCCCGCCACTGCCTGTCTCTTCCCCCAGTGAGCTCCCACGGCCGCTGACCTTTCCCTGGACAAGGCAGTCCGCCGCCCGCCAGCATCTGCCTCCCAGGGCCGGTGGAGGCTGCAGGGATGTAGATATATTGTGATGAATCGGGCTGTAAGTGTGTTGGCAACTCAATCTGCTGCTACCGAGAGATCCACACATTTTAATTATGGGCTTAGTTTCTTCGGCTTTGGAATTATAGTATCTGCATGTATCCCTGGTCTGCATGTGTAGGGATGTGTTCTCATCTCAGTTTATGAGAATTTATGTGCACAATTCCCATTAGCGTTGATGGGAGTTGCATATATAAGTTGCTGAACGTCAAAATGAGAATATACCCTTTAGTCTCAAGAATGAATTAACCACATCTCTCTTTTCAGCTCTTCCTACTAGGTGATCCTCAGAATTTCTTTGGCAAATTTTTGACCATCTGATGGTTGGCTTGTGAGGTAAGTCCTGAATAGAGCACAAAATCATTTTATTTTACCAGTTTTATAAAAATGATTTTCTGTATATGCATAGAATATTTATGTGCTTATTTTAGGAGATTCTCCAAATATCTTATTAACGCTAATTGTTTTATTATTGAAAATGTTAAAACACCATAAAATATGTTAAAGCCATGAATAATCACCACTAAATGTGCTTTCATTCATTTAGCTAACACTTACTGAATTGCTACTATGTGGTGGGTTCTGTGCTGAGCAGGGGAAAACTGTGAGACACAAAGTCTTCTTTAACGGAGAAGAGATACAAAAACAAGCAGGCACCATGGTTGACAATACTGTACCGTGTATTTGAAAGTTGCTAAGAGAGTAGATCTTAAAAGCTCTTATCACAAGAAAAAAGACTTTTTGTAACTGTGTATGGTAACAGATGTTAACTAGACTTATTGTGGTGATCATTTTGAGTATATGCAAACATTGATCATTATGTTGTACACCTGAAATTAATATTGTGTGTCATATATAACTAATAGTATATGTCAGTTACATCTCAGTAAAAACATTAAAAACACCAACTAGCTTTAAAACACAAAGCTATTAAAAGGATTAAGTGCAAAGAGTCCTGAGAACAATGAGGAGGAAATGGGAAAGGCTTCGCCTAGGGTTTGAAGTAGGTCTTGGAGGTTGGGTTGAAATTCTCCAGGCTGCGAAGCTGGGACAGGTCATGGAAGGGCAAGGACGTTCCAAGCAGACGAAACTGAATGTTCAAAGACTAAAGGAGAAATGTATTGTAGCAGGTGTAGAAACCTCTGACGGGGAGCAGACAGAGGCGAGCCCAGATGGCAGGGGGAGATTAGATTATGTCCTTAAGAACCGTGTGCCGTGGGGAGCAGTGGAAGTTTTTAAGCAGAGTTATGGGAATATATATTTGAAAAAGTTTGTCCTGGGGCACAGCAAAGAATGGATTGGCATGGGAAGAGGTGATTTAGGTGAAGTAATTGAGAGGTCCTTAACTCAATGTCAGAATGGTTTGTTCTTTGGGATATATATATATATATATACTTAAAAATAAGTATATATTTATTATGTATATATTTAAGTATATACTTAAGTGCATATAAATATATATATTTGGGCTATGTATATATATATATTTGCAACTTTTGAGGTAAAATTCGCATAAAATAAACTGCATATATTTAAGGTGTACCATTTGATGTTTTGACATATGTATACACCTGTGAGTCACCACCACAGTCAATATTATGAGTTTGTCACCTCCAACAGTTGCCTTGTGTCCCTTTGTAATTCATCTCTTCTGACCCCCTTACCTCCCTCCAGTCCTGTCCTCAGGCCACCTCTCATGTGCTTTGTGTCACTGTAGATTAGTTAGCATTTTCTAGAATTTTATGTAAGTGGGGTCATACAGTTTGCACTTTTTCTTTGGTCTGGCTTTTTTCAGTCAGCATAATTATTTTGAGACTCATGTATTCTGTTGTATCAATAGTTTGTTCCTTTTTATTGGTTATTTCCAATCTTTGGCTTTTGCAGATAAAGCTGCTGTAGACAATAGTGTACAGGTCTTTGTACAGATACATGCTGTCATTTCTCTCGGGTGACTACCTAGAAGCTCAAAGCCTGGGTCACACGGTAGGTGTGTGTTTAACTTTTTAGGAGACTGGAAAACTGTTTTCTAAAGGGTTTGTACCATTTTCTGTTTCCACCAGCGGTGTATGAGAGTTTCAGTTGCCCCACATCTCACCAGACTTGTTAGGATCAGTCTTTTCATTTTGGCTCTTCTAATAGGTGTGTGGTGGTATTTCATTGTGACAGTAATTTGTATTTCCCTAATTATCAGCGATATTGAGCATCTTTTCATGTGTGCTATGGGCTGAATTGGTCCCCTCAAAATTCATGTGTTCAAGTCCTAACCCCCAACTATCTCAGAATGTAGCTGTATTTGAAGATAAGATCTTTAGAGAAGCAATTAAGTTAAAATGAAGCCATTATCGTGTAGTGTAACCCAATATGACTCATGTCCTCTTTAGAAGAGGAAGAGACAGCAGAAGCGTGTGTACCCAGAGGGACGACAGTGTAAAGAGGCAACAAGAGGAGGGCCATCTTCAAGCCAAGGAGAGAGACCTCAGAGGAAACCAAACCTGTCGACAGGTTTGTTGATCTTGGCCTTCCTGCCCCAGAGCTGTGAGAAATAAATCTCTGCTGTTGAAGCCCCCCCAGGTTGTTGTGGCAGCCCCAGCAAGGTGACACAAGGTGCTTACCTGCCATCGGGGTATCTTCTTTGGTGAAGCATCTAGTCAACTCTGTTGCCCATTTATCATCAGGGATTGTACAGTATTACTGTATTTTTGAGGGTTCTTTATATGTTCTGAATACAAGTTCCTTATCAGATAGGAGATTTGCAGATATTTTCTCCCAGTCTGTGGCTTTCATTCCCTTAATGGTGTCTTTCAAAGAACACTTTTGATGAAGTTGAATTTATCAAGTTTTCTTTTATGGATTGTGTTTCTGGTGTCCTATCTAAGAAATATTTAGCTAATGCAAGATAAGAACTATTTTGTCCTGTGCTTTCTTTAGAAATGTTATCGTTTTACATTTTGTTCTATGACCCATTTTAAGCTAATTTTGGTATATGGTTCGACATGTAGATCAAGGTTCATTTTTGGCGTGTGGAGGTGCAGTTGCCCCAGCACCACTGTTGAGAAGTCTTTGCGTCCTGTGTGCAGGGTGGTGTCTGTTGCTCTGACACCCACACCTTTTCTTGCCTCCCTTCTCCCCTTCTGTGACCAGCAGGCTGGCGTTGATAAGATGGCTCGCCAGGGTTTGGGGTATGCTCTGTGGGTGGGGAGTACGGTCTAGTTGAGCAACTGAGCATAGAACCTATTCCATCATTTCCAGGCCTTGAGGAGGAAAACACTCGGGATATTTGGGGGTCCACATTACCATCCTTTTGGCTTCTTTTCTACCAGTGTAATTACATATCTGCCGTTTTTGCCATCACCCCCAACCACTGCCTCCTCATTTTACTTTACCAGTGGAGCAGAAAAAAACATCAAAAAGATAAAAGGACCATCTGGAGATGCTCTGAGGATCTTGTAAAGTGGCAGAATGTATGTTATATAATCTCTTATCTCATTCCCCTCAACTCAAACATTCCTATTCCTAATCCTAATATTTGGTATATTTCTCTCTCTAATATAGATACTTTTGGGTTGTTATCACATCTAACCCCGATATTTTAAATTCCTCCTCCTCCTCGCACTGTTTTGCCTTCCCTGTGCGGAGCTTAGAGCCGTTGGGGCTATTAACAGTGTTTTCTTGGGAGCACAGACTTTCTGCATCACAAGTGGACTCCTGGTGTTTGAGACACACTGCTACACACATACTATTTGTGTAACCTTGAGAACATACTACCTGTCAGACACAGTTTTAGATGCTAGAGATACAGTAATAGCAGTGAATAAAATAGACTGCGTTTCTATGCTCATGGAGCTTATGTTGAAATGGGGCAGACAGGTAATAAATAAATAAATATATAGTAAGTCTGGTGGTGAAAAGTGCTTAGAAAAATGAAATAGGGTAAGAGAGGTAGGGAGTGAAGAAGTAGGGGTGGGTGCTTTCCATAGAGTTTATATGGCTTGGCCTTTAAAAAGGCAATATTCAATAAGAACTCTAAGAAATGAGAGGTCTAGTGAGGGAAGAATATTTCACTCAGAGGGAATGGCAAGTTCAAAGGCCCTGTGGCAGTAGGGTGCTTGAGTATTCGAGATACAGCAAGAAGGGTGGAGCGACGTGGAGGTGGGGAAACTGGTAGGAAATAAAGTCAGATTATGAAGCACCATTTAAACCAGGTAAGAATTTTGGATTTTTCAAGACAGCTTTATTGAGATATAATTGCATACCATAACATTTACCATTTTAAAGTAGGCAATTCAGTGATTTTTAGAATATTAACAGAGTTGTGCAACCTTCACCACTATTTAATTCCAGAACATTTTCATCACTTCATAAAGAAACCCCATACCCATTAACGGTCACACCCCATTCTTTCCTCCCACCAGCTTCTGGAAAACTCATCTACTTTCTGTCTCTATGGATTTGCCCATTTTGGACATTTTATATAAATGGAATGATACAATATGTGGCCTTTTGTGTCTGCCTTCTTTCACATAGCATAATGTTTTCAAGGTTCATTTATGTTGTAGCAGGTGTTAGAACTTTGTTCCTTTTTATGTCCAAATAACATTCCATTCTATAATGTTTTATAGTTTTCAGTGTACAGATCTTTCACCTCTTTGGTTAAGTTTATTCCTAGGTATTTTATTCTTTTTGTTGCAATTGTAAATGGGATTGTATTCTTAATTCCTCTTTCTGCTACTTCGTTGTTAGTGTATAGAAACACAATGGATTTTTGTACATTGATTTTGTATCCCGCAACTTGACTGTATTCCTTTATTATTTCTAAAAGTTTTTTAGTGGACTCTTTAGGGTTTTCTAGATATAAAATCATGTCATCTGCAAAGAGTGACAGTTTCACTTCTTCTTTTCCAATGTGGATCCCTTTTATTTCTTTTTCTTGCCTGATTGCTCTGGCTAGGACTTCCAATACTGTGTTAAATAAGAGTGGTGACAGTGGGCGTCCTTGTCTGGTTCCTGTTCTTAGAGGGATAGCTTTCAGTTTTTCTCCATTGAGAATGATATTTGCTGTGGGTTTGTCATATATGGCCTTTATTATGTTGAGGTATTTTCCTTCTGTACCCAATTTACTTAGAGTTTTTATCATAAACGGATGCTGTATCTTGTCAAATGCTTTCTCTGCATCTATTGAGATAATCATGTGATTTTTATTCTTCATTTTGTTAATGTGGTGTATCACGTTGATAGATTTGCAGATGTTGAACCATCCCTGCATCCCCCGAATGAAACCCACTTGATCATGATGTACGATCTTTTTAATGTATTGTTGTATTCGATTTGGTAGTATTTTGTTGAGGATTTTTGCATCGATGTTCATCAGTGATATTGGCCTGTAATTTTCTTTTTTTGTGTTGTCCTTGTCTGGTTTTGGTATCAGGATAATGTTTGCTTCGTAGAAGGAGTTAGGAAGCCTCCCCTCCTCTTCAATTTTTTTTGGAAGAGTTTGAGAAGGATAGGTATTAGGTCTTCTTTGAATGTTTGGTAGAATTCACCAGGGAAGCCATCTGGTCCTGGACTTTTATTTTTTGGGAGGTTTTTAATTGCTGTTTCGATCTCCTTACTGGTGATCGGTCTATTCAAATTTTCTACATCTTCTTGATCTGGTTTTGGAAGGTTGTATGTTTCTAAGAATTTATCCATTTCTTCTAGATTATCCAATTTGTTGGCGTATAGCTTTTCAGAGTATTCTCTTATTATCTTTTGTATTTCAGAGGTGTCCGTTGTAATCTCTCCTCTTTCGTTTCTGATTTTATTTATTTGAGCCTTCTCTCTTTTTTTCTTGGTGAGTCTAGCTAAGGGTTTGTCAATTTTGTTTATCTTTTCGAAGAACCAGCTCTTGGTTTCATTAATTTTTTCTATTTTTTTTAGTCTCTATTTTGTTTATTTCTGCTCTTATTTTTATTATTTCCTTCCTTCTGCTGATTTTGGGCTTTGTTTGTTGTTCTTTTTCCAGTACCTTTAGGTGCACTTTTAGATTGTCTATTTGGGATTTTTCCTCTTTCTTGAGGTAGCCTGAATTGCTGTAAACTTCTCTCGTAGAACCGCTTTTGCTGTATCCCACAGATTTTGGCCTGTCGTGTTTTCATTTTCATTTGTCTCCAGGAATTTTTTTATTTCTTCTTTGATTTCTTCATTGACCCAATCATTGTTCAGTAGCATTTTGTTCAATCTCCACATTTTTGTGGCTTTTCTGGTTTTCTTTCTGTAGTTGATTTCCAGTTTCATACCTTTGTGGTCAGAAAAGATGCATGGTATTATTTCAATCCTCTTAAATTTATTGAGACTTGTTTTGTGGCCTAATATGTGATCAATCCTGGAGAATGTTCCATGGGCATTTGAAAAGAATGTGTATTCTGTGGTTTTTGGACGGAATGTTCTGTATATATCTACTAAGTCCATCTGGTCTAATGTGTCCTTTAAGGCGAGTGTTTCCTTGTTGATCTTCTGTTTGGATGATCTATCCATTGGTGTAAGTGGAGTGTTAAAGTCCCCTACTATTATTGTGTTACTGTCTATTTCTCCTCTTATGTCTGTTAATAATTGCTTTATATATTTAGGTGCTCCTATGTTGGGTGCGTAGATATTTACAAGTGTTATATTTTCTTGTTGGATTGTTCCCTTTATTATTATGTAGTGCCTGTTTTTGTCTTTTGTTACAGTTTTTGATTTAAAGTCTATTTTGTCTGATATAAGTATTGTTACCCCCGCTTTCTTTTCTTTGCCATTTGCATGGCATATCACTTTCCATCCTTTCACTTTCAGTTTGTGAGTGTCTGTAGGTCTGAAGTGTGTCTCTTGTATGCAGCATATACATGGATCTTGTTTTTTTATCCAGTTGGCCACCCTATGGCATTTGATTGGAGCATTTAATCCATTGACATTTAAAGTAGCTATTGAAGAAGACACAAAGAAATGGAAAGATATTCCGTGCTCTTGGATTGGAAGAATTAACATTGTTAAAATGTCCATACTTCCTAAAGCAATCTATAGATTCAACGCAATCCCTATCAAAGTTCCAACAACATTTTTTACAGAAATAGAACAAAGAATTCTAAAATTTATATGGAACAACAAAAGACCCCGAATAGCCAAAGGATTCCTGAGAAAAAAGAACAAAGCTGGAGGTATCACACTCCCCGATTTCAAATTATACTATAAAGCCATAGTAACCAAAACAGCATGGTACTGGCACAAAAACAGACACACAGATCAATGGAACAAAATTGAGAGCCCAGAAGTAAACCCACATGTTTATGGACAGCTAATATTTGACAAGGGAGCCAAGAGCATACGATGGAGAAAGGAGAGTCTCTTCAATAAACGGTGTTGGGAAAACTGGACAGCCACATGCAAAAGAATGAAAGTAGACAATTCCCTTACACCATGCACAAAAATCAACTCAAAATGGATTAAAGACTTGAATGTAAGACCCGAAACCATGAGACTTCTAGAAGAAAACATAGGCAGTACGCTCTATGACATTGGTCTGAGCAGCATATTTTCAAGTCCCATGTCTGACTGGGCAAGGGAAGCAAGAAAAAATGAACAAATGGGACTACATCAAACTAGAAAGTTTCTGCACAGCAAAGGAAACCATCAACAAAATGAAAAGACAACCTAACAATTGGGAGAAGATATTTGCAAACCACATATCAGATAAGGGGTTAATATCCAAAATATACAAAGAACTCATACAGCTCAACAACAAAAAAACCAACAATCCAATTAGAAAATGGGCAAAAGATCTGAACAGAGATTTCTCCAAAGAAGAAATACAGATGGCCAACAGGCATATGAAAAGATGCTCAACATCATTAGCTATCAGGGAAATGCAAATCAAAACTACAATGAGGTATCACCTCACTCTGGTCAGAATGGCTATAATTAACAAGACAGGAAACAACAAATGTTGGAGAGGGTGTGGAGAAAAGGGAACCCTTGTTCACTGCTGGTGGGAGTGCAAACTGGTGCAGCCACTATGGAAAGCAGTTTGGAGTATCCTCAGAAAATTAAGAATAGATCTACCATATGATCCAGCTATTCCACTGCTCGCTATTTATCCAAAGAACTTGAAAACACAAAGGCATAAAGATACTTGCACCCCTCTGTTCATTGCGGCATTATACACAATAGCCAAGACTTGAAGCAACCTAGGTGCCCATCAAGGGACGAATGGATAAAGAAGATGTGGTATGTACACATAATGGAATACTATTCCGCCATAAGAAATGATGAAATCCGGCCATTTGTGACAACATGGATGGAACTTGAGGATATTATGCTGAGTGAAATAAGTCAGAGGGAGAAAGTCAAATACCATATGATCTCACTCATAAGTAGAAGATAAAAATGACAAAAACACACACACATAGTATTGGAGATTGGACTGGTGGTTACCATTGGGGAAGGGGGGAGGGGTGAGGGCAAAAGGGGTGATTAGGGTCACATGTGAGGGGATGCACTATAATTAGTGTTTGGGTGGTGAACATGATGTAATTTATCCAGAATTTGAAATATGATGTACATCCGAAAAAAATAAAAATTAAAAAAACAAACAAAAAACATTCCATTCTATAGATATATACCATGTTTGTATATCCATTTATCAGTTGATGAACATTTAAGTTGTTTCCACTTTTTGGCTATTATGAATAATGCTGCTGTAAACGTTTGTGTACAGGTTTCTGTGTGCGCGTTTTCATTCCTCCTGGATGTATTCCCAGGATTGGAATTTCTAGGTTATATGGTAAGTCTATGTGTAACCTTTTTTTTTTTTTTTAAAGATTTTACTTTTTTCCTTTTTCTCCCCAAAGCCCCCCGGTACATAGTTGTATATTCTTCGTTGTGGGTCCTTCTAGTTGTGGCATGTGGGATGCTGCCTCAGCGTGGTTTGATGAGCGGTGCCATGTCCACGCCCAGGATTCAAACCAACGAAACACTGGGCTGCCTGCAGTGGAGCGCGCGAACGTAACCACTTGGCCACGGGGCCAGCCCCTGTGTAACCTTTTGAAGAACTACCAGCCTATTTTCCAAAGTAGCTGCACCATTTTAGATTCCTACCAACAGTGGATGCAGATTCCAATTTCTCCAAATTCTCGCGAACACTTGTTATGTGTCTTTTTAATCATACACATCCTAGTGGCTGTGAAGTGGTGTTTCATTGTGGTTTTGATTGACATTTCCCTAATGAATTAAGGATGTTGTGCATCTTTTCGTGTGCTTACTGGCCATTTGTATACCTTATTTGGTGAAATGTCTATTCAAATCTTTTGCCCATTTTTAATACTTTTTTAATGGTTGAATCATAAGTGTTTTTAACATATTTTGGATACAAGTCTTTTACAACATATGTGATTTGCAAATATTTTCTCCCATTCTTTGGATCGTGCTTTCACTTTCTTGATGGTATCCTTTGAAGAAGAAAAGTCTTTAATTTTGATGGAGTTCAAAATTATCTGTTTTTCCTTTTGTCACTTGGCACTTTGGGCATTATATTTAAGAAACCACTGCCTAATCCAAGGTCATGATAATTCATGCCTATGTTTTCTTCTACAAGTTTACTTCTTACAATTATGTCTATGATCTATTTTGAGTTCATTTTTGTCTATGGTGTGAGGTAAGGGTCCAACTGTATTCTTGTGCATGTCCCAGCACTGTTTGTTGAAAGACTATTCTTTCTTCATTGAATTATCTTGTCCTCCTGGCCAAAAGTCAAATGACCATAGATTTATTTCTGAACTCTTTATTCTGTTCCATTGGTCTAGATGGTTCTCCTTATGCCAGTACCACACTAGCTTGATTACTGTGGCTTTATAGTAAGTTTTGAAATCAGGAAGTGTGATTCCTCCAACTTTCTTCTTTTTTTCTCGATTGTTTTAACTATTCTATGGTCTTTGAAACTTCATTTCCTTATGAATTTTAAGATTGTCAATCTTTATAAAAAGACTAACTGGATTTTTTTTTTTTTTTGGTGAGGAAAATTGTCCCTGAGCTAACATCCTTTGCCAATCTTCCTCCTTTTGCTTGAGGAAGATTATTCCTGTGCTAACATCTTTGCCAGTCTTCCTCTATTTTGTATGTGGGATGCCACCACAGCATGGCTTGATGAGCAGTGTGTAGGTCTGTGCCTGGGATCCAAACCAGCAAATGCCAGGCCGCCGAAGTGGAGTGCATGAACTTAAACACTATGCCACAGGACCAGCCCCACTAACTGGAATTTTGATAGGGATTGAGTTGAACCTGTAGATCACTTTGGGGAGTGTTGACATCCTAACAATACCAAGTCCTTTGATCCATGAACATGGGATGTCTTTCCCTTTATTTATGTCTTCTTTGATTTCTTTCAAGAAGAACTATAGATCTTCCTGAATGAAATGAAGTCATTGGAGGGTTTTGAGAAGAGGAATATGACTTGACTTATGTTTTAAAAGATTGACTTTGGCTGCTTTATGTAGGATAAAATGTAGGAGGCAAAAGTGAAGGACAGAGACCACTTAGAAGGCTACTTAGTCCAGAAAAGAAAAGTGGTGACTTGGACTGTGATAGTGGTAATGGAGATAGTGAGAAGTGTAAGATCCAGGGTCTATTTTTAGGATAGAGCTGACAAGATTTGTTGAAGAATTGGAAATGGGAGAAAAAGAGAGGAATCAAAGAGTGACTCCTAGGTTTTGGCTTGAGCAACTGGGAGAACGGAGTCTTCATTTACTGGGATGAGGAAGACTGTGCAAGGAGCATGTCCATGGTGATTTGGGCAGGGAACTATCAGGAGTTTAATGAACTATGAGTGTTAGGTGTTAAGTGTGAAATGCCTGTTAGACTTTCAAGCTGAGATGTCGAATAGCCATGTGGTATAAGGACGTAGGAATTCACAGTAGAAGTCCAAGTAGTGTCTATAGATGGTGTTTAAAGACCAGAGGCTATATGACATCATCTGAAGAGGAAGCCTAGACAGACAGGAGGTCCCAGGCGTGAACCTTGGGGGACCGCAGTGTTGGAGATTAGGGAGATGAGTGTGATCTGCCAAAGGGGACCATAAGGAGCAGTCGGTGCAATAGGGGGAAAATCAAGAGAGCGTGATGTCTTGGAGTCAAGTAAAAAAAAGCGTTTCAAGGGGAGGGATGGATCAAATGTGTCAAATGCTGCTGGTAGGATGAATGAGAACTGAGAATCGATCATTGGACTTGTCCATGTGAAGGTCATTAGTGACCTTGCCAAGATCTGTTTTGGTGAAGAGGTGGGGAGTTAGCCTATTTGGAGTAAATTCAAGAAAGAATGGAAAGAGAAGAAATGGAAACTTTGAGTATAGACAACTCTTTCCAAGGAAATTTCCAAGGGGAGTCGGGAAATGGACCATTAGTTACCTTGAAAGGGATGTGCTGTCAACAGAGGCTTTTAGAAAGAAATTTTACTTAAAAAATTTCAAACTTACAGAAAAGTTGAAAGAATCGTATAATGAACAACCATATATCCTTCACCTAGATTCACCAATTTTTAATATCTTTCCACGTTTTCTCTCTCTCTCTAAGTGGTTTGCTGAACTATTTGAAAGTGAGTTGCAGACATCGTGACACTTTACCCATAAATACTTCAGCTTGCATATCCCAAGAAAATTAATAATAATTTCACATCATCTAATATCTGGTCATACATCCTCCCAATTGTCTCCAAAAATCTTTTATATATTTGTCTTAATCCAGAAGCTGATCAAGTTGTCATGTTGCATATTGTTATGTCTCTTCAGTAACTGTTAATAGAAAAGCCCTCTTTCCTTTTTTTTTAAGTGATTTTTAGTTTTTGAAAGTCCAGGCCAATTGGTCTATGGAATATCCCACATTCTGGATTTTTCTAATTGTTCATGGTATACCTTTATCTTGTTTATTTTTCACCTTTATGTGCTATTAACTGGAAATTAAGTCTAGAGGCTTAATTGGATTCAGGTTAAACATTTTTGGCGAGAACGTCTTGTTTTATTGTGTATTTCATATTATATCCCATCAGGAGGCATAGACTGTTAGGTTGTCCGCTGTCCTGATGCTGAATTTGATCTCTGAGTTGTAATGGTGACTGCCAGATTTCTCTAACGTAAAGTACCTTCTCCATTTTGTGATTAGTAAAAAAAAATCTGAGGGATAATATTCTAGTGCTATGCAAATATGTCATTCATCAAGGGAGAGCTTTTTTTAAAAGATGAAAGTAAATATTTGCTGATAGAAATGGCCTAGAAAATAATGAAAAATTGATGATACAGGAGAAGGAAGAGAGGATTGCTGGAATATTTGTTCTGGAATAGATGAGTGAGGATAGGATCCAGGGCACAACGGGAGAGCTAGACTTCAGAGAGAGCCATCAACATTCTCCACGGCTGTTGGAGGGAAGTAGGAAATGTGGGTGTGGATGTAGGCGGGCTGATACACGTGATGGTGGGAGCTTTTGGAAGTTCTTTCCTTGTTGTTTCTATCTGCCACTATTATCTAGTGAGGATTTCAAATGCAAACTCAGGCAACTTTAGGGTCCCAGCCCTCCCCCTCCTTCTTCCTATGGTGACATCTAAGTTCTTTAGGATTTCAATTTGCCATGGTCTAAGGAGAAGGAAGAATTTGGTCTACAGTAACCGTTTGCCTCTGCTAGTCATCAGTCACTTTCACATCTGCTTCAGTGACTGTGGTCCTACCATGACTCCCAGCTTGTACAGTCCACGCCAATGGTACCATGTTGTCCTTCAGGCCAGGGGCCTTCTTGCAGCCACTTCCGGCATCAAGAAAGACTTGGAGAACTGTCATAGCTTCCGTCTTCCCAAACCTAGTTGAGTTTCTGCTGAATTGTTGCCACATGCTTCTGGTGCGGGGCTTTTCTTTATGAAACTTGCTGTCCTTCAGGACTTTACCCAGGAAGCATCTCTGTTCTTAGAATCTCCCAAACCCGTCTGAGATTTCTACCATCACTCCACGCAGGGCTGAGCCTGGGAGACGAGGACGAGCACAGGCTCCCCTCCCAGGGACTCACATCAGTGGTAACTCCATTGCTCTCCTTCCCATCCTCAAATCTTTCTTCAGCCAAACTTTCAAATATGGATCTTCTATCATTATGCCTTCTTCCCAATTCCGTCATTTTGCTACGGACTTTATGCTCTGAGAACTTCATGCTCCTACTTTTGTGTGTGTGTGTGTGTGTGAGGAAGATTAGCCCCGAGCTAACATCTGTGCCAATCCTCCTCTACTTTGTATGTGGGATGCTGCCACAGCATGGCCACTGATGAATGGAGTAGGTCCCTGCCTGGGATCGGAACCCATGAACCCCGGGCCATCAAAGCAAAGCGCATGGAACTTTACTCTGCCATGGGCCGGACCCTTGCTCCCACTTTTTAAGAGAAAATCTTTTCTCTCTTTCAGTAAACAAAGAACTATCCAACGAAACAAAACATGCATAGGCTTTCAAGATTACTGCTTCTGTTAGGGATTTAAGAGTTTTCTTTTTCAATCAAAAGGAACTTAACTCTGTTTTCTAGATTTTGCCTTCCTTTGAGCACATAAGCTTTAGCATCAGCATTTCGTTTACAGTAGAAGAATAAAGGAATTCCTGAGAACAAAAAATCATTGAGTAATATGTAAAATGTTACTCTACACACGTGTTATAAGACGTATTTCGCCACAGTTATTCTCTGCCATTGGTGTATCGATTAGAATATTGAATATCTATATTTAAAAGACCAAAAGAAGCATTTCAAAGGGTCCTAGGGAATGAATGAGAACACACGAAAAGGTAGGCTCCAGAAAGAATGCAGGCTGAGGTTTAAGGCGGAAGGGAAGTTGCCCCATCTTCGTGCACCTTACTGATTCTCAATCACTGTTGGTCCGTGGAGTGGCAAATATGAAGGGAAAGATTTGAAATGTCGTGAACTCATCAAGAAATGGACTGGGGGGGCCAGCCCAGTAGCGTAATGGTTAAGTTCATGATCCACTTCTGCAGCCTGGGGTTCACAGGTTCAGATCCCAGGTACAGACCTAGCAACACTTATCAAGCCATGCTTTGGCAGCGTCCCACATAAAATAGAGGAGGATTAGCACAGATTTTAGCTCAGTGGCAATCTTCCTCACACACACACACAGACACAAAAGGAATGGACTGGGTTCCTTTGGAACCACAACTTAATTAGGCCCTCCCAAAGCAGAGAGGGCAATCATATCACACTTCTGATATTTCAAGGAAAACCACCAAGCTTGCCATTTGGTTCTGCAGATCCTTTCAATGTGCCCAAGTGGTGTGACTCAACATCATATTAATTTTGAAAGATGTACCATCCTATTTATACAGGTTTTTGGCAGGCAAGAAGAAATAACTTCTGGGCTTAAAGTCAGTTTACCAATATTTTATTAAAAAGGAATAATGTCAGAGATTTGGGAGCAGGTTTTAGAGAGTGTACTGAAAAGTAACACTTCCCTTTTAAATTTAGGGTGAAATTTCAGTATCATGTCTCTTCATACGCAAGTATTAGCTCCATCAGCATATTTATACATGCATATGATGTTACTGGTTATATTATACTTATGCAGTAGTATGTGTTTGTCATAAGACATATTTATGTAGATGCCCTAAAGTTATGGAATCTTGGAGGACACTGGAAGCGTAAATCAACCCAGCGCTTCAAGGTACGCTGCTGGAGAGTGGAGGAGGGGGTCTCTCCGAGAGAGTTCACTGGAATATTCTGTCCTAGAGGCAGCTTTTGATTCTTAGGTACCTGATTGATTTTAGGGCCGATTCTTTTACTGCGGAAGCCCTTGGAATACTATCTGATTGAGAACGGTCAGAGCGGCTTTTCTTGGGGTGTGTAAAACTGCGTAAGTGAGGGCGCTTGATAATGTCTGTATACTGAAAGACACATTTGAGTGCCTGCTATTTGTACTCAGATGTGCATTCATTTAAGGCAAATGTCTGTAGGAATAATTTGCATATACTGACTGTAAATACATCCTTTTATTAGATGATGCATAGTTCTGGGTCACAGCCTGTACCTGAAATGCCACACTTCTTTTCTATATCCATATAAATCCTTCCCACCACTTGAGGCCCAGCTTCGTCTTCTCCATGAAGGCTTCCCTGGTTCCCTTGACCCATGGTGATTTCTCTTTGTCTGATCTCCAGGAGCCTTTACTGTCTACCTCATCCCTTTAGTTTTTCTCGCGTAGGCTTTGTAACCCATCCTGTCTGTATGGTTATTTAACTCTTTCTGTTTTTATGTCGTGTCTCTTCACCTGGATTGTGGACGCCTGGAGATCGTGGGCCGTGTACAGTAAGTCTCCACCTCTTCTCATATTGCTTAGCACATGGTGAAGGCCCCAACCATGTCTGCTAAGTGGGTGAATGAAACAAATATCAATTTCATGCACCGCCGCAGGAGGCCATGAACAAATGTGGTCTATGAACTGGGATTAGCATGAGATACATGTTTTCAGAGGATCATGGACTCTCAGAATGAGAAGACACTTCAAGGGTCACCTAGTCTATCCAGCACCCTGATGTGCAAATCTCCTCTGCAGGGCAGAGTTGTCCCCTTCAGATGGAGCATCTCCCGTGATTCAGAACGAGTACCTTGAGTAACATGGAATTTTCAGGTATTACAGTAAAATGGTTAAGCATGGTAAATTTCCAACCAGATTGTCTGGGCTCAAGTCCTCTGCTCCTTATTACGTCTGTGGCTTTGGATGAGATCTTTCATTTTAGTTTCTTCAGCTGTAAAATTGAGATGATCATACAAACTCAAGATTTTTTGTTTGCAATTCTAAAATCCCAAATCTCTGAAAACCAAAAGTTTTTGTAACTCATTTGCCAGGAAAACCTGCCCTGATCTGAACTTGAGAAGAATCTAGCTTAAGTGGGTATGAGCTTACTTATAGTCTTTACGTCTCCACTAGCTGGTAAACATGTTTCTCAGCAGAAATATTAATGCATTTGACTATGGGATGCTGCCCCAGGTCCTGCGAGGGGTGTGACATGTAGTGGACAGACTCTTTAATCTTCTGAAAGGTTCTGGATGCCAAAACATATTTGGCCCCAAGGGTTCAGATAAGGGATCATGGACCTCTATTACAGACTCAGGATTGTTATGAAGATTAAATGAGATAATAGATGGGAACCATTTATCACAGTGCCTGGCATACAATAAACCCTTAATAAATGTCAGCTGATGTTATTGGTACTTACATTTAAATTAATCACATCAAACGTTTTGTGAAAGTTAAGTTTCTTTCTTTCAACATTTTATGTTTAGTATCTATAGGAATATTTTTCTTATTCCCTAGCTTTCCCCATCTTTGAAACATCTTTAAAAAATTAAATTATATTCATGATTGAATTTTTATTATTGACTCATTTCAGAAGAGTCTTTGGGAATGTATTCGTTCTTATTCATTTATTTGTCTGTGGATTTATTCATTTTACAAAAGTGTATTGGGCAATTTGTCGGTTCCTAGTGATGTGACAGTAAACAAACAGACGTTGTCCCTTCCTTCACACAGCTTACAGCCTGGTGGAAACCCGTTAGTGTTCCCGTTCACTCATTCTTTCATCTATTCAACAAATAATTACCGAGTGCGTATTATGTACCAGCCCTGTCCTAGCACAGGGGTACATCAGTTCCCAAGGCAGGGAAGCTCCCGGCCTCCATAAAAATCATTTTTTCAGTGGGGAGAGATAGATAGTAAACAAATAAACCCAGTATGTTCAGTTGACGATAAACTCAGTGAAGGGAATGAGATGGGCTGATGGGATAGAGGGTGAGTCGGTGCGCGTGAGGGTGGAGCTGCTTTAGAAGGTGGGCAGGGAAGGCGTGGCGAGGAAATGAGCTTTGAGCCAAGGCCATGGATTGGCTATAGATTGAGACTCGACAATAACAGAGGCTTAAAATATGAGCGTTAACCTTTTCCTCACCACGTAGTGGTTGATAGTTCTGCTTCACCAAGTTATCTGGGACCTAGGTTCCTCTGTCCACCATTGTGTGTCATCCACATGGTCCAAGGTGACTACGCGCTAGGTCCACGCTCTAGCCAGTCTGAGGGAAAAGGGGGAGGACAGAGGACATCCCTTCATGAAAATGTGTCCCTTAGGGGAATAATCCATAGACTGAACACATCGTTCTCCTCACATCTTATTGCCCATAACAGAGTCACAGGGCCACAACTAGTGGCCTGCTGCAAAAGGTAGTTTTTACTTGGGTAATCTTGTGCCCAGCTAAAAATTCTATTACTGTGGCAGAAGGAGACAATGGCCATTGGAGGAACTAGCAGTCTCTGCCACAGACCTGAATAATTAAGTGGAGCCTGGGAAAAAACATCGTGGGCAATAACATTCCAAGAAGAAAGAATGGAACTTCGAAGACCCTGCACAGATGTGGATATTCCATAAAGATAAATGATGCTTAAGTAACAGGGCACCTCACTTGCCCCAGTCCCTTCTAGCGCCCTCTCTTGTATAATTGTACCTAAATTGAATAAGCTCCAGGCCCTGCAAAACCTTGATCAGCCCCTGGCCTGAGGAAGGAAGGCGGTTGGCATATTAGAAATTGAAGGGAGGTACGGATGGAGCAGCGTGAGCAAGAGGGAGAGTAGATCTAGATGAGACTGGGAGGTGAGTGGGGACAAGCTCACATAGGACGTTATTTGGAAAGAAGGTTAGATTGTATCTTTAATAGGAAACCATTGGAGACTTTTAAGAAGGAAGAAATGAAATTTGATTTCATTTATCCTGAAGTAGACACATAAGAGAATGTTCACTGAAAAATTTAAAACAACCTAAAATATATCAATAGAGAATAGATTAATAAATTGTGGTATATTCATAAGGGGAATATTTTACAGTAATGAAAATGAATGAATTAGTTCTTATATCAATGCTATATCATATATATATTATGTCAAAATAAGATGTTGAGCAAAAAAAGCAAATTGTAGAAGGTAACTATAATTTCATTTATGTGTGATTTTAGTGATATGAAGTTTAAAAGCATTTAAATCAGCCTCTTACTAAGACTACACAGTGTAGAAAAGACTGCTAGTTGCCGCCCAATATCTAGTCCCTGTTCCAGAGCAGCAAGACCCTCCTGTGTTGTGGTGAGAATGTGTCCGGGTGAAGAGCTGCATTTCTGAGCTTCTCTTGCAGCTATGTGGGTTGTGACATGGCTCCCAAAGATAGGATGGCAGGGGAGGGTGTGGAGTAGGGATCTTGGGAAAGATCCTTAAAAGGAGGAAAGATTCAGCTGATGTGTGCCCTTTTGTCACTGGCTCTTTCTTCTTTCTCTCACCTGAAATGGGTCACAATGAGTGAAGCTGGAGCAACCACATTGCAACCATTCAGGGAAAACCAAGAGAATCCCAGACAATTTCACTCTGACAACAAAGCAACTTTACTGCTTCAACTGCCTACCCCAAGTCTCTCATTTAGGCGAGGAAAGTAAACTCCTTTTCCTCTTTAAACCTCTATTATTTCAGTTTTCTGTTACATGAAGCTGAACCTAACCCTAACTGATATGCGTGGATCTACAAACTTAAGAAAAATAAAATCCCACCCACGGAAATGAAAATCACTAAGTTCACTAAATTCGGGACAGTTATTCTCTCTGAGGTGGGAGTAGTGAGAATGGAACTGGGGGTGCATACGTAGGTCCTCCAAGTATGTTTTATTTCTTGAAGAAAAAGAGCTGAAGCAAATATGACAAAACGTTAACATTTTTTAAAGTTGGATGAAAGATACATGGTTATTCACTGCTTTTTTGCTTTTTTGTATGTGTGAATTACTTCATTTTAAAGAAAAAGCTGTGTGGAGAGCAATGGAAACATGGAAGTTGGAGGGTCTTGTGATATAGGTGAGAGACATTGGTGGGTTGGATTAAGTTAGAGAAGGAAAGGCTGTACTTGGAATATAACTGGGGTGGAGCCTCCAGGATTTCATGTTGGATTGGATGGGAGTTGTGAAAGGTGGAGGAAAATCAAGGATGACTGCAATTTTGGGGGTTTGAGTGGAGGAGGAGCAAATTTAGGCAGTGTGACAGTGAAGAGGTTGATGTGGGACCGTTAGGATGGAGATGTGTGAGTGGAATGTCAAGTAGACAACTTGATAGAGGAGACTGCGAATCTAGGGCTTGTTCCAGGACTTCCAGAAGCTGGAATCGGGTTGGTTTGTCTGTGCATCCAGGTGGAGTCTGGTTTATTATCTCCCATTCAGCCCCTCTGAAAGGGCTTTGGAACTTGCAAAAAGAAATGGCTTCTGCCAGGGTAGAGTTGGTTGTGATGGAGTTGGGATAATTCTCTGTAAGGCCTGCCATACTTTCTCAAGTGGCTCCTTGGAAGTGAGTACAAGACAATAATGCAGAGTTTACTAATCAGTGGTTATTAATATGAATCTCACTGCCTATTGTGGCCATTTAGACAAGGATCTTGACTTTTAATCTCAGAAGTGTGAAGGAGGGGTCATCAGCCTAATAGTCATTCTGCTGGACCCAACCATACTTGGCCGGCATCTTTCTTAAGTCCAAGGGGACAAAGAGTCTAATATTTAATAAGTATTGCAGTCAAAATTGTGTCAAAGTGTCCAAAGATGTTAAAGTAAAAGTTTCACTAAATTAATACTCGATATTCCAGGAAAGCTCTCTTTGCAATACATAAAAACAAATGTAGCCATTTATCAAAAGCCTAGTATGCGCCAGACACTTTACAGACGTTACTTTGAAGGAGGTACTTTTATTATTCTATGTTACTTAACCTTTTGGGGACTCAGTTTTCTTATTTCAAAAACAAAGATTATAATAGTACATGTGTCAAAGATTTTTGCTACAAGCAAATTTTGATCAAACCGGTACCTGTGGAATATTTTTATGCCATAAATAGAAGTTGACAAAGAAATAAATGCTATGTTCTCTGAGAAAAGTGATAGATATAAAAAAATTCAGGCTAGAGTGAAGATCTCTAATT